>NW_020174442.1:459903-602019 GCF_003031525.2 Neophocaena asiaeorientalis asiaeorientalis | reverse complement strand
TATATATATATATACTAGTGTTAGTCACTTGACAATCATAAGCCTATTCTGTTCTCTTCATTTATTCAACTTTTAAAAAATTAAATATCAAGTACTGTATTGCATCTTGGGGATATAAACTGTGAATAAGACAGAGGCTCTGCCCTTACGGCACCTACAGTCAATTGAAAAGGAGAATGATTATGCAAAGAATCACACAAATGGAAATATACAGACAAACTGAGATTAGTATGAAGGAAAAAAATAGCGAGGTATGAGACACTACAAGGGTTTCTGATCCAGTCTTGGAGGTAGTTACGAAGTGCTCTCTGAGGGAAAGTGATATTTGAATTGGGATCTGACAAGTGAGCAAAAGTTAATGTGATGAAAAGAGAGGTGAAAAATATTCCCCTGATTGCTGGGGAGGTCTGAGCAAGGAGGAAGGAAGAGAAGTCAGTAGGCCAGAGTAGTTACAGCAGTATAATACAGGAGGGGTGAGCTGCAGCAAACGAGGTCAGAGAGAGATGATGTGAGGCCATGTGAAGAATTTTGCTTGATTTTAAGATTAGTGGGATATCATTGACTACAGTGTAACATTTTTGTTATTGTTTTGTTTTGAAAGTTTATTCTGGTTAAAATGTGGACAAGAATTAGAAGGAATTAGAGTGGATGGTGGGAAGACCAATGAGGAAGCTACTGCAGTCCTACAGGAAAGCCAGGATGGTGGCTAAGCCCAGGGTAGGCTATGGAGATGGAGAAAAACAGATGGATTAAGAAGATATTTTTAAAGATTGAATAAACAAAGCAATAAGTAGTGGCATGGAAATAATATTTTAGAGAGTTCATTTTAAAATTTCTGATTTGTTGCCTAAAATCCGTGGAATAACACTAATAGAACTGAAAATATTTTTCATGATCTTGATATTCCATCCAATCAATTTGTTCACTTTCCTCTGAATGTTCATACATTATTTCTGCATGTGTATATCTTAGATATTTTCTAGACTTTCTACTTGTCTGTCTTCAATAAAAAGCGATTTCACCAAGTAACCTAAAACTACAGTTCTTTAAAATTAATTGAAAACTTTACAGTAGTTTTCTTAGTATAAAGCAGATATAGTTTAAAGCTCAGAAAGGGGATTCTGGGTTTAGCATGGAAGGATCTTGCAATAATGTATTCCAGATGAAAACACACAAGATTGGAAAGCCCCAGTCCCTGAGGACTCTTACTTCTCAGTTCCCTTTCTGTCTCCCAACCTCAACTCTCCACTGTGCAAATGGAGAATTCCTCCCAAATTTCCAGAATTTCTAATGCTTTTCCTGTATTTCCTCAGAATTCCCAAGTGAGAAAGTATCCTACTCCCATTGCCTTCTTTTTTCCCTTACCAAAACTGTACATATGCATGTTTTGAACAACCTTCTTTTAAAAATTTACTTGCCCAAATCCTGAGTTCATATCCTATGCCTCACATTGTTATTTCTCTTCCCACATGTGAACCTTTTCTTCTGATTGTTTGTACTTAACCAATTTTATTAAGTGTTCCTCATTTTGGAAGATTATTTATTTACTATATTTGGGGACCTAAGAACTAACTCAGGCATGGAGAAATTTTTGAAGGTGATTGAGAAATGTCTCCACAGATAGCAGAACAGCTATGCGGTTAGAATGATGTAGGTTCAGCTACAAATAACGTCAGAAAAATGAACTTGAGTTACAAAGTTTCAGCAGGGATTCCTGGAGGTGGACAGAGAATTAAGAAAATAATAGTATTAAAGTCAGAGTATGAATTAAGCCAGTATTCTCCACAATAGTTTTTGACTTTTATGGTTTCATCAGATCAAAATTCTACTGCATAGAAAGCAGAAGAGGTGTGTATCAGCTTTACTTTTAGGAAAATGAAAAATTTAACATTACTTTTTCATTTTCTTGACAGCAGAAAATTGAAAGTAGATAGATAATATGTACATATGTGGATGATGATTAAAATTTCATCTGTGCATAGCTGCTTCAGTCCAACTCACTTCTAATCAACATAAAATTGGAAGACTTTGCACTTAACTGTGGCAGTGGGTCCTAGAGAAGCAGATTGAAATAGAAGGAAAAGTATAAAGTGGTTACATGTAGTACCCCTGCATCTCTTCCTTCCCAGAGGGTTGAGGTGCATGCTGATTTTGTGGAAGCAGGGCAAGCAATTGCCCTTGGTATGCCTCATCCAGAAGATGTTGTATTCTTGGCTATAGGTGTGGCTTTGAAAGGGAAGAGCAAACTATAAGACACTGCAGCTGTCATCTTACTTGACTATAATGAGATAATAAGCAACCTAACACAGGCTCTTTGTTGAGCTAAGAAAAGCATTTCCATGGGTATTATTTTGAATTGTGTTCCAAAAATTCCATTATGAATTAGCTGTTTGTTATTCAGACTCTTACCACAAACCGTATTACAATTTAATGTATATAATTATAGTTCCCCCCTTTTTTTTAAAGGTTTCAGCTTCAGTCACCCACCCAATATAACATTCTTTTCATGGCAAGGCATTCTGATTTGGAAGAAGAGGAGTATCTTCCCATTCCAGGCAGACTGCTTAGGAGCAAAGGGAGGGATGACTGGTGTAGGGAAGGTGAGCAGACGATAATGTTCTAGGGATCATCCTGTTATTCATTCCTTCTTCTACCCAATCCTCAGGAGCAGTAGTCCAGGAGGTAGTGATTGTGGGTCTTTAGATCAGGGGTCCCCAACCCCGGAGCCACGGACTGGTACTGGTCCCTGGCCTGTTAGGAACTGGGCCGCACAGCAGGAGGTGAGCAGCCGGTGAGCGAACGAGGGAAGCTTCATCTGTATTTACAGCCGCTCCCCATCACTCGCATTACCGCCTGAGCTCTGCCTCCTGTCAGATCAGCGGCTGCATTAGATTCTCATAGGAGCTCGAACCCTACTGTGAACTGCGCATGTGAAGGTTCTAGGTTGCACGCTCCTTGTGAGAATCTAATGCCTGATGATCTGAGGTGGAGCTGAGGCTGAGGCTGGGCGCTGGGGAGCAGCTGCAAATACAGATATCATTAGCAGAGAGGTTTGACTGCACGAGACCATAATAAATCAATTGCTTGCAGACTCATATCAAAACTCTATCAGTGAGTGGTAAGTGAAAAGAAGCTCAGGGCTCCCACTGATTCTGCATTATGGTGAGTTGTATAATTATTATATATTACAACGTAATAATAATAGAAATAAAGTGCACGATAAATGCAATGTGCTTGAATCATCCCAAAACCATCCCCCCAACTCCGGTCCATGGAAAAATTGTCTTCCACAAAACCAGACCCTGGTGCCAGAAAGGTTGGGGACCACTGCTTTAGAGTATTCAACTGGCCCATTAAGGAGATAGGGGTCCAGAGTGGGGTAGACAACCCCAGACAAGAGTAATTTGTTTATTTTATTTTATTTTTAAATTTTATTGAAGTATAGTTGATTTACAATGTTGCATTAATTTCTGCTGTACAGAAAAGTGACTCAGTTATACATATGTATTCTTTTTCGTATTCTTTTCCATTATGGTTTATCACAGGATACTGAATATAGTTCCCTGTGCTATACAGTAGGACCTTATTGTTTATCCATCCAATATATAATAGTTTGCATCTGCTAGTCCCAAACTCTCAATCCTTTTCTCCCTTACCCCCCTACCCTTGGCAGCCACAAGTCTGTTCTCTATATCTGTGAGTCTGTTTTTATATCATAGATAGGTTCATTTGTGCCATATTTTAGATTCCACATATAAGCGATATCATATGGTATTTGTCTTTCTCTTTCTGACTTACTTCACTTAGTATGATAATCTCTAGTTGCATCTATGTTGCTGCAAATGGCATTATTTCATTCTCTTTTATGGGTGAGTAATATTCCATTGTGTTTGTGTGTGTGTGTGTGTGTGTGTGTGTGTGTGTGTGTGTAGTAGGTATGTGTATATGTGTATATGTGTATATATATATATATACGTATATGTGTATATATATATATACACATATGTGTATATGTGTATATATATATCTATCACATCTTTTTTATCCATTCATCTGTCGATGGACACTTAGGTTGTTTCCATGTCTTGGCGATTGTAAATAGTGCTGCTATGAACATAGGGGTGCATGTATCTTTTCGAATTATAGTTTTGTCTGAGTATATGCCTAGGAGTGGGATTGAACCTCCATACTATTTTCCATAGTAGGTGCACCAATTTACATTCTCACCAACAGTGTAGGAGGGTTCCCTTTTCTCCACACCCTCTCCAGCATTTGTTATTTGCAGACTTTTTAATGATGACCATTCTGACTGGTGTGAGGAGGTACCTCATTGTTGTTGTGATTTGCATTTCTCTAATAATTAGCGATGATGAGAATTTTTTCATGTGCCATGTTGGCCATCTGTGTGTCTTCTTTGGAGAAATGTCTATTTAGGTCTTCTGCCCATTTTTCGATTGGGTTTTTTGTTTTTTTGTTATTGAATTGTATGAACTGTTTGTATATTTCAGAAATTAAGCCCTTGTCGGTCGCATTATTTGCAAATATTTTCTCCCAGTCCATAGATTGTTTTTCATTTGTTTACGGTTTCCTTTGTTGTGCAAAAGCTTATTAGTTTAATTAGGTCCCATTTATTTATTTTTGCTTTTATTTCTGTTGCCTTGGGAGACTGACCTAAGAAAACATTGCTACGATTTATGTCAGAGAATGTTTTGCCTATGTTCTCTTCTAGGAGTTTTATGGTGTCTTGTCTTAAATGTTAAGTCTTTAAGCCATTTTGAGTTTATTTTTGTGTATGGTGTGAGGGTGTGCTCTAATTTCATTGATTTACATGTGACTGTCCAACTTTCCCAGCACCACTTTCTGAAAGACGACAGTAATTTGTTAATTTGCAGTAAAGAAAATAATTTTCTAGGTTTTTTTTAAATAAGGGAAGGTTTTTTTCCCCCATATTTACATAAAAGTAAATAAATTCCTATTTAAGTCACTCTCAACCTAGATGTTATAAAATGAGGAATAATGTGACGATAAGAGTCACCCTACAGAGTGGACTCCGTTCCTACCATTTGTTTGTGGAAGGGGAAAAGGCAGGGATATAAAGCAATGATTTTCTCTGAGATTTAGGAAGAGTAGGAGCCTGTTACTGAATCAGCAAAAATGTGAAGGAGACATACGTAATTAATAATCTTACACACACGCACATATCTTAGTTGGATAAACCTTGAAAAACCCTTTACGCCAAAGCCTTGCTTAAGCTGGCCTTCTGCCCCATGGGCCCTGCCTTCACTGTGGTAAGAATGTTGATGGGTTTCTATATAGATGAGATAACATTTGGGATAGACTTTGTTCTAAAGCTGTCTTCCAGATGTCCAATATCTAAACCTGCACTAACTGGTTTTCAGGGTTTAAATATATATTAAAATGGTTATAATTTATATTCTTATATTTTGAAGGAAAATGTTTATAAAATTTTAGTGCTCTCCCAATCTAAAAAATGTGAAACAATTTATGATACAAAAACAAAGACTCTATAGCGGTGTCAGGAAGAATAGTTTTTAATGCATTTCAACACTGATGTGTATATTTCTGATAATTCTATAAAACTAAGGGAATCTTTTGATGATGATGATAACATTCCATAAGGAATACACTAGGTACACTACAGTGTATAGATTTAATTAATTTATTGTCTTTTATTAAATCATTCATATTCATATTTTCTTCCCTACCGTGACCAACTTTTTTAGGACATGTCTATTTTACTTTTACACCTCCCTTGATGTTAAATATAGTAAATTATCGAATAATATTAGTTGAAGAAATAAATTTATTCTTACACTGGTACCTGCTTCTTTTTATGTATTTGTGTTATGGCTAACAGAGACATTCTGTGGACCTTAGAATATCCGAGAGGAAATGACAAACTAGCTAATCCTTAAGAAAACTTCATCAACATTCTCTTCTTAAAATTTTGCACTCAGGTGGGCTTTATAGAATATTCTACTTTCTTTTCCAACTATGAATTTATGTTCACTACAAATTCCCATTTGCCAACTAGATTTAATTTGATAAATAATTTTTAAGCTTTCACCAAGCAGTTTTTAACTTTATATATTACAAAAATACATAAAAGTCTATTCATATTTGGGTTGATAATGTATCTTCTTGATCTAACCAGAAAAACTAACCAGTCAAATATGTGATTTGCTTTCATAATTTTGCCCCCAATTCAGTTCTTCATTAATATATGTATTTGCCAGATCCTAGGGTAAATTTCCAGATAATATTAATTTAAAAAAATTAGTCCTTTCTTCTTTGGGCTTATTAAAAAAACCCTGGTTTCCAGATATTGTTACAAAGCTGATGACCTTTTATCAGTTTCCTTATACAAATGTGAATTTTTGAAAATGTTTCAGGATTTATTTTCCCATCAGATCAATACCAATAAAGTAGGTATTATCCTTATTCCAGACACCATGTTATAATGAACAGAGATGGCCTTATATGTGTAGTATAAGATATAATTATCAGATGACATGTCAGGGACAGGCTAACTTTATAGAGCTTTGTTTAGTCACCTTCTGGACAAAAATCAGGTGAATTTTCCCTTTTTCTTAAAACTTTGCCCCCTATAAAAGTGCAAATACCCCGTAAGGGTAGTGCTTGAAATTCTCAGCCATTTTTATTTTGCTGTAATAAAGGAAAACAAGTCTCCATACATTTATTAAAAGAGGAGATCACAAAGATGAATGACTGAGAAAGGTAAGGTGTAGCACAGAAAGCTAAAAAGGACTTAGAGAATCCTGTGGCCAAGGATAAATGTCAAAGACTGTCTCTTACCTCAGTTATAGTTATCAAGATCAAAACACCATGCTTATTCTAGCGACCATACTCTGCAATCAGTTAACAAGTTAAGCAGTAACCTTTTCCTGGAGTAACATAGAAGATGCTTGTTACTTAAAATGCTAGATTTCAGTAACTAGAAGAATAAATGAAAGTCATGGTTGAATAACTATGCAGAAGTTGGGAGCAGAGTCCTGGTGTATATTAATTGTGTGGCATGTAAAATGGTTCTAAGGAGCAGCTATAGAGTAATGGAAAGGGCTAAGATGAATATAATTCTGTTGGGATGAAGCTCAGGTATTGCAGGAACAAATGCCAAAATTTTTTCCATACAGGGATTAATTACATGGTCAACAGCTGGAATTTACAAGGAGGCTATTTTATATTAAATAAAATAGCAGGCAAGCTTGAACTGAATTCCCACAAAAGCCGTAAAATGGGAATACCAAAAGAACTGGCAAATGTAATCTTTCGCCTATTTTTTTAGGCACAGCTGTCCATACACAGGTTGGGGAGATGGAAGTTTGTGAGTAGCCAACTGTGTGCCACATTGGAAAGATTCAATATGAACAATTTTATGCAGCTATTAAAACCAAAACAAAACAGACAACCAAAAAACTTGTCCCTTTACAATGAGAATTGTCTCAAATCCACTTGAATTTGAGTGGGGACGATATATATGTTTTGCCACTATTGTCATTTCCATTTGCAAAGGGAATTCTTCCATTTATTCTTTGGCTGCGTGAGCTTACTTTGTACATGCTGCCTCCAAATCATTGGAAAACCAATCAGTTCTCTAAACGCCCATCGACAGATGAATGGATAAAGATGTGGTACATATATACAATGGAACTTGTAAGATCTGAAAATGTGGTATGGAATCTTCAACAGTGGAGATCAAAGAATGATTTACAATAACTTTAGCTGCATAACCTGATTTATCACAGTTCAAAAAGTCTTCAGCCCCACTATACTTAGAATTAAATACAAACTCTTCACTATAGCCTACAAACCCTTGCGTGCTATGCCTCTTTTTCCAACCTTATTTCCTAACCCCCTTTCCTCTCTCACTACAGGGAGATACACTGGCCTCCTGCCAGTTCTTCAAAAGGCTCCTTCCAGCCTGGTGGAATGTGGTCGCCTCTCCCTGGAATGCTGTTCCCCCTGCCCTTGGTATGTTTGTCTCTTTTTCATCCTTTGGGTCTCAGCTTACTGCCTTACTGCCTCTTCAAAGAGGTCTTCTCTGACCACTCTTTACAAATTAGGTCTCCTAATTTTATCAGAGTTCTATCCTGGTTACCTTCATATATCACAAATTTTAATTATTTGTTTACTTCTAGAATATCTCTCACTCTGAACTGCAACCACAGTGAAGGTTGAAAGTGCCTTCTGAATTCCTAATACAGGTCCAAACATTCTACACTGCTTTTAAAAACTGGATCATAGAATCTGGTTGTGAGATAAGTGGAGCGTTTAAAAAATTCAGTAGAATAGAAAATATCAGAACACATTGCAAGGTATGAGATAAGTACTTTTTAATAAAAATAGTGTTTCTGAAGTTGGAGTATGTATGTGTGTGTGTGCTGGATCATGGTATAAAGTGTGGGCCTTGGGAAAAATAAAGTAGAAGCCACAGGAAAAAAAATGTTCAGTAAATATTCATTGAATTAATGAATTGTTTTTCAAATGGAAATGCCTGTCTACACGTCTTCCTATACTTAGACTTTTCAGAGTAGGAAGATGCTGATGTGGCTTTTCAAAGGTACTAGAAAGTCTTTGCTCAAGAAAAGAAAGCTTGTGCTGGTTGCCATCTGAAATTGCTTAAACTTTCCATTATCATTGCAGAAGTTGTTGTGACATGCAACACTTAGAGACTTACTGACTATGTGTACATTAGTATTCTTAAGATCCTTTCCCAAAAGGAAGTTTAGATGGAAGGAAAGACTGAGGGAAGGGCATGAGGCCTTCAGGGAAAACAGTAACTTTTGGAATGGGGATATATTGTCAGTGGGGTTGAAGAATGTAGAAAGTTAGTCAAGTTAGCTTACTCCAAATATTTGTCTGCTTCACAATTGGCAAAAGCAGGGTCCTAATGCTTCCTGTGGTCAGCCAGAAAAGTGTAGTGGTGGAAAGGAAACCAAAGTGTGTGTTTTAATTTACTTAGTTATATGAACCGATCTGCTGTGGTCCCATTGAGCTGTATCTGGTTAGGTCACTGGCTTCTAGTTCCCATGCAGAAAATGCATTCCACGTATTATAGTGATATTAAAACATATTTGAAAATTTCAGTTGAACATCCACATTTGAAATAAAGGAGAATGGAGAATAATATTCTTCTATTCAGTAGTGTAACTCTCTTCAGAGACTTGAGAATCCTTTCTACGCGACATGGTTAAATGTAAAATATTTCCAGAATTTCTTACAGATCAGAAAGAAAAAACAAAACAAAAAGCAAATAATTAAAATGCTTTAGCATTGTCGTCAAATTGGGAGCTCAGTATTATTAGATTTTCCTTTGGCGTTCAGCTTGCTGGGGGAAAGTCTTTACTCACATTCCACCTGAACAACCGTCATCAACACCCACTTTCTTTTTAAAGGAAAACATTTACTTTTGTGACTTGGTCATAATGAAATACAAAGGACCTCTTTGTGTGTGGAAATGAAACTGGGTGTGAGCCTTTAAGGAAAAATTAATGAAGGATGTGTATGTGTGGGTGAAATTCCCAAGTCTTGCTCAGCTGTTCCTGCCTACCTCCTACTGCCTGCACAGAAACCCGGCTGCCCTGCACAGCAAGGCCCAGATGGTGTGTATCAGGGAACAAAACAGCACCTCCAATGGCTCACAGATGAGGTGTTCAGACAGTGCTAAGCAAAGGCTTTTCACAGTGCTAAGTTACAGTGCCCTGTCCGGAGAGAATCTCACCCAGGCAGCATCTAACAGACTCTTTCTACAAGAATGTCTTATATCTTCCTGAAATTTTTGCATCCTATTTAGATTTCCAAGCCAAATGACTGCTTGCAGTTAAGAGTAAAGCAAATGGGGATAACCTAGTTAACGTGAATTATGTGACCTGGGAGAACTTGGGGTAAGCTTGGTGCATTTGTGAATACAGTAGTTTAGGAGGACAAGCCAAACGGTGCCAAAATATAAAAAGGAACAGCACCTTTAAGGCAATTTCTGGAATTGGCTAGGAGATTCTTGGAAGCTTGGTCCCTAGCAGTTACCCCATTCTCCATCCCCTCTAATGCTTTTCCAGTCTTCACCTTTCTCTCTGTCATCCTCAGTTACCCCCAGCCCACTGGATCTTTTTTCTTAGCCTGTAGACCCTTGTGATGTAGCCTATCCTGAAATCAACCTTTGTTTCCCCCCACTGTCCTCTAACTTCTTTCACTTGCAAATTTCTTAAGCAAGTGGTTTGTACCAGGTCTCCATTTGTTGAAAAGCGACTATGGTCCCACCATGGTACCAAGAATGTGCAACAGAATTTCACCAAATAAACCTATATGCTTAAAATTCAATGGTCTTTTCCTAGCCTCAGTGCTTCTTGTCCTTTCTGAAGCATTCGACACCATCTCACACTGTGCTTTGAAAATCAGTCCTCTTTGGTTTCTTTTTAATTTATTTTAAATATTGTGATCAGTTTATCTCTCTCTTTACCACCCGTTGATCTGTGTATTTTGTTACCTTCTTTTCTAACTTTCACTCTACAGTCTCTCTGTGCTATCTCCTGTAACTCCAGATTAATCTTCAATTAGGCCACGCTTCTTACCCCTCCCTTCTTCTGTCTTAGACTTCTATTCTCACTGTCTCAGCCATAGTGATTCTTTGAAAACATCTGATAACAACTCTCTGCTCAAAACCTTTCAATGGCTTCCTGTCTCAGGCAATCAAAGCCAGATTCCTTACAATTATTACAAGATCCTGTGAGATCCGGCCCAGGCTATATCCCTGAGCCTCTGCTCACTCTCACTGCACTCACTCCTTCAAGGCCTGCCTCAGGGTATCTTCACTTGCTGCTTCTTCTCCCTAGAATGATATGTAGGTGGCTTGCTACACAGGCCCCAGCATTTAAAACAGATCCCTATTACTCCTTATCCTCCTTTCCTGCTTTTATTTTCCCCAGAGGGCTTATGATTATCTAACATAGTATTTATTTTTTTCTCCCGCAAACATTGTGTAAGCTACACTAGGATAGAAATTTTTTTTTTTTTTTTTTTTTTTTTTTTGCGGTACGCGGGCCTCTCACTGTTGTGGCCTCTCCCGTTGCGGAGCACAGGCTCCGGACGTGCAGGCTCAGCGGCCATGGCTCATGGGACCAGCCGCTCCACGGCATGTGGGATCCTCCCGGACCGGGGCACGAACCCGTGTCCCCTGCATCGGCAGGCGGACTCTCAACCACTGCGCCACCAGGGAAGCCCCTAGAAATTTTTGAATGCATTGTAAACGGTCATATTTTCAGTGCTTATCATAGTCCCTGGTGTATAGGAGATGCCCAATAACTATTTGTTGAATGAATAAATGAATATTCAAATATCTTTAATGTTGAAAATCAACAACCATAAATGTGTAGGTCTATTTCCTGGCTCTCTATTCTGTCTATATTAATCTATGTCTATCCTTAGGTCAACACCACGCTGTCTTGTGGTGAATCTGTATAAGTCTTGAAATCATATACTGTAAGTCCTGTAACTTTGTCCTTCTTTTTCAAGATTGTTTTAGTTTCTCTAGTTCCTTTGACTTTTTTAAAAAAAATTATTTTATTTTTTATACAGCAGGTTCTTAGTAGTTATCTATTTTATACATATTAGTGTATATATGTCAATCCCCATCTCCCAATTCATCCCACCACCACCCCTCACCGCTTTGCCCCCTTGGTGTCCATACATTTGTTCTCTACATCTGCGTCTCTATTTCTGCCTTGCAAACCGATACCATTTTTCTAGATTCCACATATATGCGTTAGTATACGATATTTGTTTTTCTCTTTCTGACTGACTTCACTCTGTGTGACAGTCTCTAGGTCCATCCACATCTCTACAAATGACCCAGTTTCTTTCCTTTTTATGGCTGAGTAATACTACATTGTATATATGTACCACATCTTTATCCATTCATCTGTCGATGGGCATTTAGGTTGCTTTCATGTCTTGGCTATTGTAAATAGTGCTGAAATGAATATTGGGGTGCATGTGTCTTTTTGAATTATAGTTTTCTCTGGATATATGCCCAATAGTGGGATTCCTGGTCATATAGTAATTCTATTTTTAGTTTTTTAAGGAACCTGCATACTGTTCTCCATAGTGGCTGTATCAGTTTACATTTCCACCAACAGTGCAAGCGGGTTTCCTTTTCTCCACACCATCTCCAGCACTTATGGTCTGTGGATTTTCTGATGATGCCCATTCTAACCAGTGTGAGGTGGTACCTCATTGTAGTTTTGATTTGCATTTCTCTAATAATTAGTGATGTTGAGCATCTTTTCATGTGCTTCTTGGCCATCTGTATGTCTTCTTCAGAGAGATATCTATTTAGCTCTTCTGCCCATTTTTCGATTAGGTTGTTTTGTTTTTTTAATATTGAGATGCATGCGTTGTTTATATAGTTTGGAGATTAATCCTTTGTCCGTTGATTTGTTTGCAAATATTTTCTCCCAATTGGTATTAATATCAAAAGACTGGTATTGTCTTTTGTCTTGTTTACAGTTTTCCTTTGTGGGGCAAAAGCTTTTAAGTTTCATTAGGTCCTATTTGTTTGTTTTTGTTTTTCTTTCCATTACTCTAGGAGGTGGGTCAAAAAAGATCTTGCTGTGATTTGTGTCAAAGAATGTTCTTCCTACGTTTTCCTCTAAGAGTTTTATAGTATCCGGTCTTACATTTAGGTCTTTAATCCATTTTGAGCTTATTTTTGTGTATGGTGTTAGGGAGTGTTCTAATTTCATTCTTCTACATGGAGCTGTCCATTTTTCCCAGCACCACTTATTAAAGGGACTATCTTTTCTCCATTGTATATCCTTGCCTCCTTTGTCATAGATTAGTTGACCATAGGTACATGGGTTTATCTCTGGGCTTTGTATCCTGTTCCATTGATCTATTTTTCTGTTTTTTTGCCAGTACCATATTGTCTTGATTACTGTGGGTTTGTGGTATAGTCTGAAGTCAAGGAGTCTGATTCCTCCAGCTCCATTTTTTTCCCTCAAGACTGCTTTGATTATTTGGGGTCTTTTGTGTCTCCATACAACTGTTAAGATTTTTTGTTCTAGTCCTGTAAAAAATGCCATTGGTAATTTGATAGGGATTGCATTGAATTTGTAGATTGCTTTGGGTAGTATATTTTCACAATATTGATTCTTCCAATCCAAGAACATGGTATATCTCTCCATCTGTTTGTGTCATCTTTGATTTCTTTCATCAGTGTTTTATAGTTTTCTGAGTACAGGTCTTTTACCTCCTTAGGTAGGTTTATTTATAGGTACTTTATTATTTTTGTCACAATGGTGAATGAGATTGTTTCCTTAATTTCTCTTTCTGCTCTTTAGGTGTTAGAGTATAGGAATGCAAGGGATTTCTCTGCATTAATTTTGTATCCTGCAACTTTACCAAATTCATTGATTAGCTCTAGTAGTTTTCTGGTGGCATCTTTAGGTTTCTCTATGTATAGTATCATGTCATCTGCAAACAGTGACAGTTTTACTTCTTCTTTTCCAATTTGTATTCCTTTTATTTCTTTTTCTTCTCTGATTGCCATGGCTAGGACTTCCAAAACTATGTTGAATAATAGTGTCATGAGTGGACATCCTTGTCTTGTTCCTGATCTTAGAGGAAATGCTTTCAGTTTTTTACCATTGAGAATGATGTTTGCTCTGGGTTTGTCATATATGGCCTTTATTATGTTCAGGTAAGTTCCCTCTATGCCCACTTTCTGAAGAGTTTTTATTATACATGGATGTTGAATTTTGTCAAGAGCTTTTTCTGCATCTGTTGAGATGATCATATGGTTTTTATTCTTCAATTTGTTAATATGGTGTATCACATTGACTGATTTCCGTATATTGAAGAATCCTTGCATCCTTGGGATAAATCCCCCTTCATCATGGTGTATGATCCTTTTACTGTGTCACTGGATTCTGTTTGCTAGTATTTTGTTGAAGATTTTTGCATCTATATTCATCAGTGATATTGGTCTGTAATTTTCTTTTTTGGTAGTATCTCTGTCTGGTTTTGGTATCAGGGTGTGGTGGTTTTATAGAATGAGTTTGGGAGTGTCTTCCTCTGCAATTTTTTGGAAGAGTTTGAGGAGGATGGGTGTTAGCTCTTCTCTAAATGTTTGATAGAATTCACCTGTGAAGCCATCTGGTCCTGGACTTTCGTTTGTTGGAATATTTTTAATCACAGTTTTAATTTCATTACTTGTGATTGGTCTGTTCATATTTTCTGTTTCTTCCTGGTTCAGTCTTGGAAGGTTATACCTTTCTAAAAATTTGTCCTTTTCTTCCAGATTGACCATTTTGTTGGCATAGAGTTGCTTGTAGTAGTCTCTTAGGATGCTTTGTATTTGTGTGGTGTCTGTTGTAACTTCTCCTTTTTCATTTCTAATTTTACTGATTTGTGTCCTCTCTCTCTTTTTCTTGATGAAGTCTGGCTAAACAAAATCAATTTTGTTTATCTTCTCAGAGAACAAGCTTTTAGTTTTATTGATCTTTGCTGTTGTTTTCTTTGTTTCTATTTCATTTATTTCTGCTCTGATCTTTATGATTTCTTTCCTTCTGCTAACTTTGGGTTTTGTTTCTTCTTTCTCTAGTTCCTTTAGGTGTAAGATTAGATTGTTTATTTGAGATTTTCTTGTTCCTTGAGGTAGGATTGTATTGCTATAAACTTCCCTCTTAGAACAGCTTTTGCTGCATCCCATAGATTTTGGGCCATCATGTTTTCATTGTCATTTGTCTCTAGGTATTATTTGATTTCCTGTTTTATTTTTTCAGTGATCTCTTGGTTTTTTAGTAAGATATTGTTTAGCCTCCATGTGTTTGTGTTTTTTACACTTTTTTCCCTGTAATTTATTTCTAATCTCATAGCATTGTGGTTGGAAAGGTGCTTGATATGATTTCAATTTTCTTAAATTTACTGAGGCTTGATTTGTGACCCAAGATGTGATCTATCCTAGAGAATGTTTCGTGTGCACTTCAGAAGAAAGTGTAATCTGCTTTTTTTGGATGGAATGTCCTATAAATATCAATTAAATCTATCTTGTCTATTGTGTCATTTAAAACTTGTGTTTCCTTATTAATTTTCTGTCTGGGTGATCTGTCCATGGATGTAAGTGAGGTGTTATAGTCCCCCACTATTACTGTATTACTATCCATTTCTTCTTTTATAGCTGTTAGCATTTGCCTTAAGTATTGAGGTGCTCCTATATTGGGTGCATATAAATTTATAATTGTTATATCTTCTTCTTGGATTGATCACTTTATCATCATATAGTGTCCTTCCTTGTCTCTTGTAACATTCTTTATTTTAAACTCTATTTTATCTGATATGAGTATTGCTACTCCAGCTTTCTTTTGATTTCCATTTGCATGGAATATCTTTTTCCATCCCCTCACTTTCAGTGTGTATGTGTCCCTAGGTCTGAAGTGGGTCTCTTGTAGACAGTATATAGATGGGTCTTGTTTTTGTATCAATTCAGCGAGCCTGTGTCTTTTGGTTGGAGCATTTAATCCATTCACGTTTAAGGTACTTATTGATATGTATGCTCCTATGAGCATTTTCTTAATTGTTTTGGATTTGTTTTTGTAGATCCTTTTCTTCTCTTGTGTTTTCCACTTAGAGAAGTCCCTTTAGCATTTGTTATAGAGCTGGTTTGGTGGTGCCGAATTCTCTTAGCTTTTGCTTCTCTGTAAAGTTTTTGAGTTCTCTGTCCAATCTGAATGAGATCCTTGCCAGTTAGAGTACTCTTGGTTATAGGTTCTTACTTTTCATCATTTTAAATATATCATGCTACTCTCTTCTGGCTTGTAGAGTTTCTGCTGGGAATTCTGCAGTTATCCTTATGGGAGTTCCCTTGTATGTTATTTGTCATTTTTCTCTGTTGCTTTTAATAATTTTTCTTTTTCTTTAATTTTTGTCAATTTGATTACTATTATGTCAATTTGATTATTGTCTCGGCCTGTTTCTCCTTGGGTTTATCCTGCCTGGGACTCTCTGTGCTTCCTGGGCTTTGGTGGCTATTTCCTTTCCATGTTAGGGAAGTTTTTGACTATAATCTCTTCAAATATTTTCTGGGGTCCTTTCTCTCTCTCCTCCTTCTGGGACCCCTATAATGCGAATGTTCTGCGGCAGTGATTTCCACCATTTTGTCTTCTAGGTAACTTATCCTTTCTTCTGCCTCAGTTATTCTGCTATTGATTCCTTCTAGTGTATTTTTCTTTTCAGTTATTGTATTGTTCATCTGTGTTTGTTTGTTCTTTAGTTCTTCTAGGTGTTTCGTCTTTAATTCTTCTAGGTCTTTGTTAAGCATTTCTTGCATCTTCTTGATCTTTGCCTCCATTCTTTTTCTGAGGTCCTGGATCATCTTCACTGTCATTATTCTGAATTCTTTTTCTGGAAGGTTGCCTATCTCCACTTCATTTAGTTGTTTTTCTGGGGTTTTATCTTGTTCCTTCATCTGGTACATAGCCCTCTGCCTTTTCATCTTGTCTATCTTTCTGTGAATGTGGTTTTTGTTCCACAGGCTGCAGGATTGTAGTTCTTCTTGCTTCTGCTGTCTGCCCTCTGGTGGATGAGGCTATCTGAGGTTTGTGCAAGCTTCCTGATGGGAGGGACTGGTGGTGGGTAGAGCTGGGTGTTGCTCTGGTGGACAGAGCTCAGTAAAACTTTAGTCCAGTTGTCTGTTGATGGGTGAGGCTGTGTTCCCTCCCTGTTGGTTGTTTGGCCTGAGGAAACCCAACACTGGAGCCTACCCAGCTCTTTGGTGGGGCTAATGGCAGAGTCTGGGAGGGCTCATGCCAAGGAGTACTTCCCAGAACTTCTGCCATTGTCCTTGTCCCCGTGGTGAGCCACAGCCACCCCCCACCTCTGCAGAAGACACTCCAACACTAGCAGGTAGGTCCAGTTCAGTCTCCGATGGGGTCACCACTCCCTCCCTGGGTTCTGATGCGCACACTACTTTGTGCGTGCCCTCCAAGAACGGAGTCTCCACTTCCCCCAGTCCTGTCGGAGTCCTGCAATCAAATCCCACCCATCTTCAAAGTCTGATTCTCTAGGATTTCTTCCTCCCGTTGCCAGACCCCCAGGTTTTGGAAGCCTGACCTGAGGCTCAGAACCTTCACTCCAGTGGCTGGCCCTCTGTGGTATAAGTGTTTTCCAGTTTGTGAGTCACCCACCCAGCAGCCATGGGATTTGCTTTTATTGTGATTTCACCCCCTCCTACCATCTCATTGTGGCTTCTCCCCTGTCCTTGGATGTGGGGCCTCTTTTTTGGTGAGTTCCAGTGTCCTCCTGTCGATGATTGTTCAGCAGTTGTGATTCCGGTGTTCTCGCAAGAGGCAGTGCGTGCACATCCTTCTACTCCACCGTCTTGAACCAATCTCCCTTTGCCTTTTCATATACATTTTATAATTAGCTTATTAGTTTCTTTAAAAAGCCATCTAGGATTTTGATTGGGATTGCATTAGTATAGACATATATATCTGTAGCTATATAGATCCAATTGCACACCCACTGGAGTGTAAAGTTTAGAAAAAGAATACTAAGTGTTGGTAAAGGTATGGAGCAACTAGACCTCTTACACATTGCTTGAGGAATGAAAATTGTACAGCCACTTTTGAAACAGGTAAAGCAACATATTATGAATTATACATATAATTACCAAATGGCCCAGCAATCTCACTCCTACGTATTTACACCCAAAAATATTAACATATTTCTCAAACCTGCTTGAATGTATTTATGAAAACATTATTAATAATAGCCCCAAACTGAACAACCCAAGTGTCAATCAAAAGATGAATGGATAAGCAAGTTATGTAATACTGTACATTTTGATAAAATAAGTGAAACCTGAGTAGTAAAAAGGAGCAAAGTATTAATGCACTGAACAGCATGGATGAATCTAAAAAACAGTATGCTAAGTGAATGGAGCTACAGACAAGAGACTGTATATTTTACGATTCAGTTGATGTGAAATGTCCATGAAAGAGACATCTATAGAGATAGAAAGTGGTTTAGTGGTTGTGTGAGACAGAAGGTGGGGTTGGGATGAACAGGCAATGGGCATGAAGGATCTTACTGGGGTGATGAAAATATTGTAAAACTGATTTATGGTGATGGTTACACAACTCGGTAAATTTATTAAAAATCATTGAATTGTACACTTGAGTGAATTTTGTAACATGTAAAATAAGTCACAATAAGGTTGTAAAAAAACATTAAGCTAAAGTAATTATAACAAACACAATATACATACTACATGATTCCATTTATATGAAAAAGCTGATCTATAGTTACAAAAGCCAGATAAGTGGGGGTCATGGAAGGAGGTTGACTTCAGAGTGCCAGAAGGAGACTTTTTAGGGTGTGGGATCTATTCTATATCTTGATTTGGGCAATAGTTACATACCTCTATACAATTACCAAAATCAACTAAACTGTGCCTTCAAATCAGTGCATTTTATTGAATCTAAATTATATCTCAATAAAATTGGAAAATAGCCCACATAATAACCATATGTAGTTAATTGTGCAATTTTAATTATTCTTAACACTTTTTACTGCATTTAAAACTTCCAAGTTCTAAAGCCCTTAGTGCTTACTTATGATATATTTATTTCATATGACATTAATTGTTCAGATAAGATGACAGAGTAAGAAAAATTTCTGGAGACTATCATTTAAAATTAAATTTTCATGAAATTATCAAAAGAAGAAAACAAGAAAACCTACAGACTTTTCTTAAGCAATTGACAAGATTAAAAAGTATTCCAGGGCTTCCCTGGTGGCGCAACGGTTGAGAGTCCGCCTGCCGATGCAGGGGATCCCACATGAGGATCCCACATGCCGTGGAGCGGCTGGGCCCGTGAGCCATAGCCGATGAGCCTGCGCGTCTGGAGCCTGTGCTCCGCGATAGGAGAGGCCGCAGCGGTGAGAGGCCCGCGTACCGCAAAAAAAAAAAAAAAAAAAAAAAAAAGTATTCCAAAATTTAGTACACATTTCTATATATTTCCTCCACACTCAAAGTAATTGAAAAAAAAATTACACAAGAGCAATAAAATCTAATTTGAACTCCAAAGCAGCCCAAGTGTCCGTCAGCAGGAAACTGGACAGATAAATCATGATATATTCACATGCTTGAGTACTGCTTAACAATGAAGACAAACTACTGATAAACACAACAAAATCAGTTGCTGTCATAAATATTTTTAGTTGAAGAAGCCAAATGCAAAGGTGTGCATACAATGTGATTCTATTTATATCAAGTTCAAGAACATGCAAAAATGAATCTATAGGGATAGAAATCAGAATAGTGGTTGCTTCTGGTAAGGAAAAGATTGACTAGAAAGGGGGACAAGAACTTTCTAGAGGCATGAAAATCTTCTATATCTCAATTGGGGTGTTAGTTACATGGATATATATATATATGGATGTATACGTTTGTCAAAACTGTGAATTTTACTATGTATGTGTATACCCCAACTTGAAAACAAAAAGTTTCTCATGAGACTAGGTCTCTAATGTTTAGTAAATTACAAGGAAACATAAGAAAGTGTGAGGAAAACTATGCATAATTAAATTGTATCAGTCTATTGAGAAAGTTGTAGAGTATAAAGAAAAATTCAGAAATTATATTAACCAGTCTTTAAAACAGGCTGCATATATTGAGTTTTAGGTAAGAATTATTGGCCATTTAGAGAGGGAACATAAATTATAGCTACAAAAATGGACAGAAGAGATTAAATTCTGCTAATGAAAAATCCAAATTAGATATTAGAAACAGAATGTGGGAGAAGTAAAGACAGATGAGCAGACTTTAGAGGTCAAATATTAAAGACAATTTTTAAAATTAAAGAATACAAAATAGAACAGAATCAATATTCAATAACAGAGTTAAAATGTTCTTAGATGTTTAAAAATCAATGATACTGTGAAATGAAAGCAATTACCTCTCTTAAATAAAATAAGAATTAACTAACTCCAAAATACAGCTCAAATTCAAAGAAAAGGAGAGTCCCTCAAATGTGCAAAGGAAAAGTGAGAAAAAGATTAATTTCAAAGAGGATGAAACATGTACAATTATATGGGAAAAATTATATTTCCTTAAGCAGCTGACATGACAATTTCTTTTGAGGGAGATTTGCCTTTTTGGGAAATATTTGATAGGAGTGGGGTTCTAAGAGTGAGAAAGCATCAGGTTTCATGAGGCTATAAGGAGCTGGTGGGAATTGGCTCTCCTCAGAGAAGACATGTGAAAATAAGGAGGAAGAGAAGCAACAGTAAGACTTCTCACTGACTTTGTAACAGAAATAATGAGAGCCAGAGCACAACAAAATGGCATTCTTAAAGAACTGGAAGAAAATAACTTTCAGCTGTTATTTAAATACCCAGCAAAAATATCTTTTGAAAGTGAATGAAGATATTTTCAGAAAGAAAAGCAAGATAATTTGCTTCTAGAAGATCTAAATAATAGGGAGTTATTCAAGCAGAAGGAAAATAATCACAGAGGGAAATTTTAAAACACCGAATGGAATAAAGAGCAATGGAAAGAATAAATAGGTGTATAAGAGGAATGAATATTGAGTGCCTATTGACTGTACAAAACAATGACAGTGATAATGTTTTATGAGGTTTACAATATATGAATGAAAATGCTGTCACAATAATGCAAAGGGAAAAATAGAGTTAAGATATTTTAAGTTTCTAGAATAATAGGAAAATTGTAAAAGTAAATAACTATTTTAGACTATAATATAAATAAAGAACTTCTATAAATAGTAAGAAACAGAAGAAAAGCAACCCAATAAACAGATGGGCACAGTGACTTTATCTGGCACTTCACCAAAGAGGATATCCAAATTACTAATAAACATGAAAAGATGCTCAAATTTCTTAGTCATCAGAGAAATGCAAATTAACTGAGCAGAATAAATAAAATAAAAAGACAGAAAATTTAAAGAGTTGGTAAGGGACTTCCCTGGTGGCACAGTGGTTAAGAATCTGCCTGCCAATGCAGGAGACATGGGTTCAAGCCCTGGTCTGAGAAGATCCAACATGCCGTGGAGCAATTAAGCCTGTGTGCCACAACTACTGAGCCTAAATGCCACAACTACTGAAGCCCATGCACCTAGAGCCCGTGCTCCATAACAAGAGAAGCCACCGCAATAAGAAGCCCACGCACTGCAACAAAGAGTAGCTCCCGCTCGCTGCAACTAGAGAAAGCCCGTGCGGAGCAACGAAGACCCAACACAGCCATAAATAAATAAATAAATAAATAAGAGTTGGTAAGAGTTGCCAGATGAATTCTCCCATATTGCTGGAGGAATTGTAAATTGGTACAACCGCACTGAGAATAATTTGGTAGTACCTACTAGAGCTGAGTATATGCCTACTCTCTGACCTAGCAATTTTACTCCCAGATATGCAGCCATTTTCTTCAGATATATTGTAAGGTATGAAGGTCAGCTACATTATTTGCAGTGTCAAGTGAAAAATGAAAATGAAGGACACCTTGTTCAAGAAGAGATTATTATTATTGTAGACTGAAAGCTGGAAGCTTTAATACAAATCTTTCAGCAGATTAGGAAGACAAAAATAATAAAGGATAGCTCAGGAACTGAATAACTATTATGGTAGATCTCTTGGTCTTTTTCAAACACACCTGTGTGCACACACACACAAACACACATACCCCTTCTATGGCAGTAGCCATAAAATATTTCTAAATGTCATATTAAACTTCAAAAGATAACCAAAATATTCTAAAAGAGTAGAAGCTCTATATAATACATTCAAAAATATTCTCTTCCCTTAATGGAATAAAACCAGAAATAAATAATAAAATATCAAAAGTCTCACCACTTGTAAAAATTTTGCCTTAAACCATTTTGAATTTTATTAAATTAAGAACAAAATTTCACAGTATCTTTAAAATAACAAAAAGAAGACACTACATAGTATAATGCCCAAAGGAAAATTCATAGATTTAGAAAAGATTCTAACTTTTCTAACTCTAGGAATTATAGAGTAAGGAAAAGATTTGCAAGCATTAATAAAACATTAAATATCTGAAGTTTGACAAAAATACAAAATAGTCAGAATTAGAAATAAACAGAGGTAAAACAAAATTAATACATATGACAGATAGTGAATCTAATCAAGGAAAAAAGAAAGCAAACATAAAATTAGGAGATAAAATGGGGAAAGAATAGAGAAAATCGTGTTAAGGTTTAGGAAATACTTTATTTAACTCTACACATACACAAAATTGAAAACTTGGAAGAAATGTTTGATTTTCTAAGAAACCAAGATCAACTCTTATAAAAGGTAGAAATATTTAATGAAATGGAGAATGTTTTTAGAGTGCCATCCTTTCTTCCAAAGCATAAGAACAAAATGTTAACAGGTGAGTGCACTGTGGAATGGATGACTCCAATCTTATTTAAACTATTCTGAAAAACATCTCTCAATTCTTTTTATGAAGAAAGTCAGCATAGCAATGATACTGAAACCTGATGAAGGGGATATAAAAATAGGAAAATTAAAGACTCACTTATTTTATGAATATTTGTGCAAACATCCTAAATAAAACATTAGCAAATAATATCCAGCAACAATCAATCAACAAATAGGATACAATTATTATAATTGATCATAATCATGGTAAAGGAAAAAACTATCATTTCCCCAGACGGTAAGGACAAAAAAAAATTTTAATTTTTTTTCTGATAAAAATCTTATTAAATAGGAAGAGCAGTCTACCTTTTCTGTAATACCTTATGGTCTTTTTCAACTCAGAAAATTTTAGTATTTATGTAATCAGGTCCATCTTAGAAAGGCACTTCTCACTTTAATATCGAAAATACATTTACCCCTTAAACTAGTGACGTTGCTTATTAGACCTGTCTTACAGAGAAACTTTCATATTTGAGAAAGGATGTATATAAAGAAGGATAGTTATTGAGTCTCTTTTGTTCACAGATTAAAAAATGGAAAGAGCTAACCATTCATCGGGGAAATAATTAAATAAATATGGTTTATCTGTAGTTTGGAATAATAAAAGGTCATTTAAAAGTATGAGGTAAAGATGTCCAAAACATGCTGCCATGCATTACTTATTTAATTAAATACAAATTTTAATAAGGGTATTAACATATTCTAAGGGACTCTTAGGGCCTCTCAGTCTGAGAGAAAAAGATAATTATGTGTTCCCTGTAAGTAAATATTCAACTTTAGTTTTAAAAACTAAATTCACTAAATCGGAATTGTTGGTATTTTTTACACAAAAGTGTCCTATTAAGAAATACATTTTAATTCAACATGTTTAAGAAATAATATAAAATAATTGTTTAGAAAGAGAAACACTGTTTAGAAAGAGTAAAAAGTGACCAAGATGACATTAAGATTGGAAAGTAATGGAAGAACAGAGAATAGTAAAGAAAATGACTGGAAAAAATGGAGTAACACAGAATGAGAGAAGGAAAGAGGCACATACCAGAGACATTTAGCACCAAGAGTTATGTCAGACTTGAGGAAATCACCAAGAACCAAAAATAAATTCATCTGAGGGAATAATGCAGAAATAGAAACACAGTCAGGGACATTTCCATCTTGTGAGCATTTTAGAATTTTATGCTAAGAACTGAAAGCTCTGTTTCATATAGAAAACCCTACATACATGTGTGAATATTTTTAATAGGGTAAGTTACTTTCTGCTGTGCCAACTAAGAAAATGACCTCTAGCAATGCCTGTTTTATGGACTGAGCCTGTCGATGTTTAGAGAAGATTCTAGAAAATGCTGAGGAATGTGGGGAGGAGTTTATAAGCACTGTTAGAGCCCGTATTTGTGAACTGACTAGATGATATTTATTTTCCCTCACTGAGACAAGCTTCTCTTATATTTATTATCTGTATAATTATTATTAAAATTAATTATTAATTATTTCAGTTGTGGAAGTAAGAATATTCATATATTTGTCTCAGCATAAATACAAATATATATTTATAATATTTATAATATAAATCTGTGTGTGTGTGTCTGTGTGTGTATATGAGAGAAAGAGAGAGAGAATTGAGTGCTGTAAAATGTACATCCCACAAGAAATTTTGGTGTTATATTTTCACCTAGACCATCCTCAGTGGCCTCACCGAATAAATGCTGATGTTTTACAAAGACATATTATTCTTTGATGGTCTCTATTTAGTTATTGTACCATGGCGATGATGGCATGATGGCAGCTTCACCTGGCTGTGATCATACTAGTCCCAAATCATCACAAAACACTGGGGCAATGGCCCTTTAACTGTTGGCCTATAGGATAGTATTTCTAGATTGTAATAATATTGAGATTATTGATAAGTGAGTTCTCACAAACTTGGAGAAGAAGGATTTTGTGGAAAAGGAAGTAGCAGAAGAGGACAAAGTAAATCCTACCTAACATTCAGTGAACACTTACTATAGACCATGCAATTATTAAGGGGTTTTGTAAATATGAGGAGATTACAACTACTGTTCTCTTCTTACCAATGAGGTAGCTGTGCCACAGAGAGGTCAAAGACTTGCCTAGGGGCACACAGCTAGTGAGGCACAGAGCAGGAATTAGAACCCAGTCTGGTTCTAGAGTCTGTGTGTTTGACTGTAGGCTATACTGCCTCTCAAATGGGAACAATCTTTGTAATGAGACGAAGCTGGGGAAAAATAATTTATAAACAAAAGTAAAATGCTATGGAGAAGGCAGTGGGCCAGAGAATCATTATGCTTCACACTCCTAACCATTCTCTAGAAGAAACTTGTGCAGGTGTTCTGGCTTACCTAGAGCCAACTTATTACCAAGCAGATTTAACTTAGTATGAGCAAATCATTTTTATATTTTCCTCCTGTTGCTCTATTCTAGGACACTGTCTTGGGAACTCTTATTCAATGTTGTGGAATTTCTTTCTGATATGTAATGGCATGTAGCTGTCTCCAGTATACCTGGAGAAGATGCTCAGAAAAGGGGTAAAAATAACTTAAACACCAAAGGTCTGTTAAACTCACAATCTCATGTGAGTATAAAAAAACTAAAGGAAAAGTTATATGGCTTGTAAACTTCTGAAAATTTGATAAACATAAACCTGTGTGTGTGTATATATAGATTTATATTTTAAGAATATTAAATATCTACTAAGTCCCTAGCTTTTTTTTTTTTTTATTGATGAGAAGTTTGTTTAAATAATGATGCACAGTAAATAATCATTTGGGGCATTTGAGTGGAAGACCACAAATTTGTAAGAACAGATTTATACAGAAAAATAAGGTAAATAAAAAGTATTATCACCCAATATTTGCAATGGGAGCCATTAAAGCCAACTCCTAATCAAGAATTATATTTTACATAGGAAGCTGCTTAGTTACTGATGTAACTAGTTACTGATGTAACTAATAAGGCAAGCAATGAGGGAAAGAAATGCTCGCTGAGCAGGGAGCAAGGTGATCATCAAAACTTGAGCTGATTTTTCAAGAAAAGTTGCTTTACAAAAGAAAAACTTTGCAGGAAGGTAGACAAGATGACCCAGGAAGTCTTTTGTGGCTCCAAGAACTCTGCGTTTTGGATTTTGCCTTTGCCTTCCATGTTATTTGTCTCCTCTTCTGGGCTGTGTTGTTCCAGGCTCTCCATACAGCGAGGCCCATCAGGTTAAGTGTGGATATGGATTATTCCCATGGTAAGACAGTTTCCCAATCCCAGTCTAGAGCGGTTTAAAAAGTGTGAAAGGGGTGCATTCAACTCATTTCCTTCTGCATTCCTAAAGCCTGGGAAAACTCCAGAGCCATCTTCTAGGCATAGTAAACAACATCCCAACCAAAAATTGATTATGGGTTTCATGACTTGTAGATGCATCATGAATTTAAGGAATTAAGGTGGCTCCTTGCTTTCTGGAATATGGCAATTGTACATGACTTCAGTTCAATGTAACACAAAAATTATTTTGTGTGAGAACACAGCATTCTCTGTAGTGAGTTTTGTTCCTGGCAAAGGAATATATCATGTAGCTGGTTTGATCCTCCAGTCCATCTGGAGGGAGTGGTAACCGAAATGAATGTGCTGGAGTCTGTGTCTCCGATGTTGTGTGTTTTCTTTTCAAACATCCTATTTCTTTAAGGGAACAAATGTTTTCTACACAAAGGCCGCCTCTGCCTCCCTCCCGGCTGCTCAGGTTTCTGCCTGCCTTTTGGTTCCTGTGTGGCTAGTGATTTTTCAGGGTCCCAGAGGAGGACTCGTGCTAGCTGTTAGGACTGAACAAACAATCCCAGCCGACGCCAGAACAGAATCTCAGCACACTGCTTTCACCGTCACAAGCTTCAGCTCTGTTTCAGTTTTCCCCGCCAGATGAGATATAATATCAAACATTGAGATGCTGCCAAACTCAGCAGCAACACCGACTCACAATAATCACTGCCTCCAGGTGCCAGGCCTCGTACCAGGCCATTTACTGAATCACGATGCATGTAGTCCTCACAACAATACTGTGAGGTAAGCATCACCACTGTAACTTACATTCAAGAAAATGGAGGTTCAGAGACCCAGAGAGGTTAAGGAAATTGCTCATGGTCATGGGTCATAAGTGGCTGTGTCCTAATGTTTCAGGGGTATGTCACTCTTAGCTTTCCCTTTGTCTTGTCCTTAAAAAAACTAAAATTTGATTTACTTCTTGATCTAGACCCTGCCTATCTTTCATTCCCACTGAACCAACGTTTATGGAGCCTCTGCTACCTGACAGGCTTTGTGCCCGGCGCCGGGGAAGGAGTTGAACAGAGTAGACACATCCTGACTGAACGGAGCTAATCTCTCCAGCCCCGTCTGTTAGGACTCTCCACATGCAGCAAATCTTCCAGCCACACCACATGGCTTGAAGCCGCTGACTGCCCCAGTCTTCTCTCACCTCTGTTTCTGCACTGCTGCCCCTGCCGGAATGCCTCCCCTGGGGTCCTCTGCTTTGCCAGCTCCAACCGTTCCTTCCAGACACACTGCACATAACACTGTTCCATGCAGCCTTCCTTGAACTCCTGAAGTAGAGTCAAGGACCTTTCCTCTATGCCTGAGCTCCACAAGGTCAAACACCACTGAGCCTATCCATTTGTGTATTATCTACAGCTGCTTTCATGCTACAGTGGCAGTTATGTCATTACAGAAGGGGATGGCAAGCGTTTTTTGAAAATGGCTGGATAGTCAGTGTCTTAGGCTTTGCAAGGTACATCGTCTCTATCATGAAAATCCTGGGAGGTGAGGAAAGTCCAGTCTCTAACCATGAACGGTAGAATGGCCCCTAAACCTGGCTTAGTGGATCGCATTGCTTAATAGCTTATTTTAAAAATCAGAGGTTAGAGTATGCATGGCTGAGAATATAAGAAGTAGATTGTATTGGGGAAGCAAGAAGCTCACCATGAGAGGAGACCGTATATTTTTGTCAGCATCTTCAAGAGGCTTATCCTCTCATCTGTGAATTCTCTCTCATACACAAAGTTTTAAAGAAACTTGAAACTCAAAATAATGAACACTCATAGTTATTTATTTTATTGACCCATTTATCTATCCACCTAAGAAGTGTTTAATGAGCATCTGCTACTTCTAGATTCCCTGGTGGGAAATGAGTACATAGCAAAGAATAAGACCACCCTTTGTCTGCAAGAGACCCCTTAGTAGTGTAAATTTCATAAACTTATCAAAGCTGTAGAAAGAAAAACTTTTAAGGTTAGTTTTATATTTATTTTAACCAAATGCCTTTTTCTTTTAGTCATTTTGTAGTAACAATCCTGTTTCATGAGTTCTGTAGGCAAGTTTGTAGATTTTGGTATGTTTTTTCTTTAGCTTCTGCTTTTTCAGATTTGCCCGTTCTAAATGTTTTAGTCTTCTGGGAGTGGTTGCCCTCTTTCTCCTAGTTTTGTTTATGTAGAACACATGGCTGACCTTTCAGTCTGCATGTTGAGTGTGTGATCTCAGAGTATTTCCCCAGTGGTTTCAGATCCCTTTTCTAGGTTGTGATTGATAAGAGAATAGATCTTGCTTGACTTTTCGCTCACATAAGTTCCTAAGACTCTCTTTAGTTTTAACTCATTTGTCTGGCTACTAGCTACTTACAATATGCAGATGGAATTCATAATTATAGAGATTATCCTAGGGAATTCCTTTTCTAAGTAATCTAGGAAAATTATTTATTTTATTTTTTTAAAGTTTATTGAAATATAGTTGATTTACAATGTTGTGTTAGTTTTCTGCTATATAGCAAAGTGACTCATTTATACATGTGTATATTCCTTTCCATATTCTTTTCCATTATAGTTTATCACAGGATATTGAATGTAGTTCCCTGTGCTATAGTGTAGGATCTTGTTGTTTATCCATCCTATATATAATAGTTTGCATCTTTTAATCCCAAACTCCGAATCCATCCCTCCCCCACCCCCATATGAAAATTAAATGAAGTGAGTTTTAATACTTGTCCTTGAAGACAACTGTCACCCAAAGAATCATCTGTTCATCTTAACCCTTTGCTTCCTCTTCATAAATCATCTCTACTGTGGTTTCAACACCACTTCTCTATGTTGAACAACATAGAGAAGTGGTGTTGAAATATTTGACAGTTGGTGCTATATGGGCACCTACCTTGTGCGACAGACACTGGCCTTGGATGACTGGGAGGACCTGAATGCCTTTTACATGCACACTGGCTAAATGTTAGACCTGTACTCCCCAAAGAGGTAAAGGGACATGATTTCTGCAGGAGGTTTTTTTTGTAGTCATTGATTTTTCAAACCATTGAAAAATCAGAAATATTCAGTTATATTTCCTATAAAGGGAAACATTGTAATCTTCTCCTCCATACCCTAACCTATTTCATTGGTGCAAAAAAAAAAAAACCAGAAAAAATCAGATCTTAAAATATACCTTTCATACTCCTCTTTTATCGTTTTCCTTTCCTATCAAAATGCTCAGATTTGGGAATCTCTTTAGAGATTTTCAGAAACACTGAAATTTTCAGAGACACTGAAAACACTCAAACATTTATCTTTGGTTCCTTTCCAACTGCCTTTAAAGCATTGTTAAAGTAATAATCTCTTTAATTAGATCTCTTTTACTAGAAAAGCCGTCCAAATAAACTAGAAGTGAAGATTGCTATATTTTTCTCCCTACCACCTGCCTGCTGGTTGTTATTACCAACTCTAACATCCTACTCTAGGAAGTCTCCTACTTTAGGAAGCTTCCCATGAATTCTCCTGTCTTCTCACCTCTTCACTGAGCACCTCTCTCACCCATACATCCTATGATTGTTGTGTTTAAATCTGTTTATAAAAATTATTTAAATATATTTTAGGTATATTTACTGTATTCATTTATTCAACAAATATTTATTGACCACTTACTATATACCAAACCCTAGACCACGTTCTAGATGCTCAGGATATTGTGTTGGATAAGACATCAAACTCCTTGTCCTATGGAGCTCACATCTCAGTGCATTGATTCATATGGTAGTAGTATTGTCTGTGCAAAGGTAGGGGATCCATCTCTCCATACTTAACTTCTTATATATTACTTTATGACACATAGTAAATTAATGTCCAATAAATGCTAATGGTAGTTTGGCTCCCACTGTGGTTTTTGCCAACTATAGCCATTTCACATTCTTCCGATATCAGTACCCCATATTTTTCTTGGGAAATGCAGAGAGGCCTCATGGTATAGAGGTTAAGTATTAGTCTCTAGAATCAGACTAGAGAAATCCTGATATGACTATTTGCCAGCTCTATTACCTGGGTCAAGCTACTTTACTTCTTAAGAACTCAGCTTCCTCCTAAGTAAGAGAGTGTCAATAACAGAAACAACCAGCTTCATAGGGTCGCTGAGCTCCCTTTGGGAGTCTATTTTGAGGATCTTCCTTCCCCACCTTTCTTAGGGCTGAACATATGACTCTTCCCCAAGACTTTAATTCTTATAGCTTTTCCATCCCAAGGGCAGTGCCCTAGTGAGTCTGTTAGTTCCTGCTGCTTAAGTCTCCAGAGCTGCCCTGGTTACCAATCTTTCCAAGCCTTGATCTTCAGCTCCTCATGGATTTCAAGAGTTGCTTCATATCCTTGCAATAAAATCTCTGTGCTCTTAAGTTAGCCGGCATCTGTATCAGTTGCTTGCAACCAGAGAACCTGGAAGCTGATATAATACAATGGTTCACTGTGGTCCCCATCTGTGCAGCAGACTGAAGTTCTCCTCACAGGGTGAGTGATTGTTTTGCCTCAACTTTTTAAAATTAGGGAATGGATTACATAGCCAAACTGTTGTAGTTGATATACTCCAGTGGTAGCCCCAGTATTGCTAATTCCTTTTACTCTTTCAAATGTTTGAACCTTTGACTCTTACTTTTACCCTATCAAAAAAATGTGTGAAGCCCAACACTGAAAAGTTTTATTTTGTACCAAGATTTTGAAGAGAACAATAAAGTCAAACAGAGTCCTTCTTCCTACTGTCCTTGGAGGAAGGTAGGAGTCAAGCAGACCTGAGGCCCCACTGACACCACTCATGTGACTGTTGCTGGGATATTACATCTGTCCTGGGCTGACCTGGTAACTTCATCTGATATACTCCAGAGGCTGGGGATCACTTCCTCACTGACCTCTTGGAGAGAGCATTTTCCCAAAATTAGGGTAACTCCTAGGCTAATGGTCTGTAGAACTCCAAGAGACAAATAGTCTCTTTGTGAGGAAGAATTTCAGGTTCATGATCAAATTCTTTATTCTTGCGTGAGAGTTTCCAAAATGGTTTCACTAAATCTCTTAGGAGAGTATTAACAGGGGAAATTGAAGATTGGCTCTGTATTAGTTTCCTATTGCTGCTGCAACAAATACCAGAAAATAAGAGGCTTAAAACAACACAAATTTATGATCTTATATAAGGTTCTGGAAATCATAACTCCTAAAATCAATGTTTTTTTTTTCTGAAGTTCTAAAGGAGAATCTGTTTCCTTGCCTATTCCAGCTTCTGCTTGCATTTCTTGGTTTATGTTCCCTCCTCCACCTTCAAAGCCAGCAAGGGAGCGTATTCAAATCTCTCTGTTTCTCTGACCTCTGCATCTGTCATTACATCTCCTTCTCTGTTACATCTCCTTCCATTGCATCTTCCTCCCTCTTTGCCTTATAAGCAATTTTGTGACTACACTTTGTGCCCACAAATAATCCAGCATATGAGATGGAGACCTCTTGAGGAGGGGACATCTCAATATCCTTGCCTTAATCATATCTGCAAAGTCCCTTTTGCCATATTCACAGGTCTGGGGATTAGGATGTGGACATCTTTGTGGGGACATGATTCTTCCTTCCACTGGCTCCATTTCAGTGGAAAGCCAGATAAGCAAGTGTGCAGCTTTAGAATACAAAGGAGTTACTGAAAAAAGGAAGCCCAAAATGATTGACCAAGCAGCAGCCCTACCCTCCACAATATCCTGGATGGCTACATTGAAGAGTCACAAACAATCCAGATTCCCTTCAGTAATTAAAAATTCACACACACACATACACACAAATAAGAAGTTCTGTGCAGTCATTTGCCAGGTGGCTATAGATCTTGATTTACTGGTGTGCAGACAGTGAAGCATGCAGGTTACTAATCATCCTGGTCTGCATGCTCCCATACAAGTAAAATTGTTATTATAAATCATGTGAGCATGTATGCAGTGAAAGAGAGAGGGATGGCTAAAGAATGTTCATCAATATGTGAAACCTTGATTTATCCCGAGTGGTGTGATTTTTGCTTATTTTTAAAGTTCTTTTTTGTATATTTTTCATTTGTTTTAATGTTTTAATAATATCTTTCTTCCATAAACAGTGCAACTTTTTAAAAAGGCAGAAAATTTATGGGGCAGGAGAGGTAGAAACCTCTTTTGAATCCCTGAAAAGTATAAAAATGTTGAATTGTAGTCCTGGCATCCGGTAAAGGAGGTGAAGAAGGGTCGGAGGAGAGAGACAGCACAGGCATGGTGGATGAAGGAGCAGCAGGCGGGCACCAGGGAAGCAGAGGCAGCCTTCAGCAAGGGGCAGCAAAGTTAGATTTGGCAGCTGCAGCTAGAAATCATGCCAAGAAAAGGTGGACTAAGGCATGAGTGGAGGGAATTGGGACTGGATAGGAGTCGAGCCAGACATTAAAGGGGGAAAGAACAAAGAGATTTGAGTTAGGGGCAGTGCAGTGGGAGTTGTGATGGTAGATAACAACTTTTTGCTCCCGATGCGCTATTACTCCAGATCCTTAGAAATGAGAGCAGAAAAGGTACTTGGTGTCTCTTTTGCATTCCTGTCCTTGTATGGATTGATGGACAGTTACAGACCATTTGGAGGGCAGGAGGGAGGGGAAAGAACAGGGAAATTGGTGTGTTAAAGTCCTGGCAAAATAATATATGTGGGACTGTGAACCCAATAAAAATTTTGGGAAACTTAGGGAACCAATTTTTCGTGTTATCCATGATCTGGAGCCAATGATAATGTCCTCAGGCATGTCCACATCTGCCAGCTGACAGAGGGGCAAGCAGATTGATGGTTTAACAGACTTTGGTTTTTGCATTTTGGGTCAACGACTATTTGTTGTATATATCATGGGTTATTGATAAAGCAGAAAAACCATAATCTTTTATAAAAATCATTTGTCTTACCATCCTCAGATAGTATGAAACTGCAACAACTACAAAAAAAGCTAGCAATGGGATTCTGAATAAAGATAATTCTAGGAAAGGCAATGCTATTTTTCATATGTTCTACACACCACAAATCACACAGAGAAACAAATAGCAACTAACCTTGGTGTTCTCAGATTGCCAATGGTTCTAGATTCTTAGGGCTTCTGTCCTACCTAGTGGTGTATTAGACACAATGTTTTGTGGTTAGGTGATGCTACTTGGTGTATGATGGCACAGTGGGTCCCCTCTTTTCTGACAGGTGTACTAACTAGATGGCACTTCATACCTCACCATTCATGAAAATGAATTCAGTAGTTCCTGTGATGCTGTAATTTAGATTTTGTGCCTCTGCATATCCATCAAGAGTGACACAGCACTGCCTGTGGCTCGATTGCCTTAGACCCTCCATGAACCATGGCAAGCTCTTTCTCCCATTCTTTTCTCTTTCTTTCATTCCTTTCCAGCTCAGCCAGCCCCACTATCACATTTGGTCTGAGTATATGTGAGGCTGGAAGGTACCAAAATTCCACCTGGCATCATGTTTTCCTTCTTCCTTGTATTTCTCAAAGTTGTAACAATACCTTTATGTGTGTAGTTATTTTATTAATATATGGCTCCCACACTAGATTATATTCAGTAGGTTTCACAAGGCAAGTATACATCTGTGCTTGATCACCACTGTATACCTGGTACTTAGCACAATGCCAGGCACATTGTAGAAACTTAATAAATACTTGTTGAATGAAAAAATGTTATGTCATATGCCTTCACTATACTGTGGCTGGGACAAGAGGGTTTAACTCACAGGTTTCTTCCATCCCTCGCTGGTAGGGAAGGTCTATGGGGAGATTATAGCTTCAAGATAACATAAGAAATCCCTTCATTTTAGAGATAAGGAATTGCAAGTCAGAGCAGGTTAATTCTTATTCAAGGATCTAAGACACTCACTGCTGAGCCCATTTCATCAAGAACAGCGGTTGAGTAAGTCAAGGATGGACTTGGCAGAAGAATCAGATCAGTTTGGCTTTCAGGCCAGGACTCCATTCATTAGATCCTGATGTTTCTGGCACAACATTAACCAAGAATCACATCGCAAGACTTCTTTTCTGATTGCCTAGGCTAAGAAATTAATCTTAACAGTTTGAACAGATAATGATTAGATGAACCCCAGTTGGAGAAGTTTATTAGGAAAGAGTTGGCAGTGGAACAAATAACCTTCTCCTTAATCCCTGAAACCAGGCGACCATCAAACTATACATCCTCAGTGAATAAGCTATTCAGGCTATAACATATAAACCTTCTGTGCCTTACACTTCTGCTCTCTGCAGTGATTCATGTCTGTAAAGATGCTGCTGCTTCGAGGAAAATGTGAGCCTCTCTGATGACAGTTGTTGCAACAGGACAAAAGCATTTTTAGAATTATTGCTATTATCTCATGTGAGAGATGCTGACAGTCTCTCTCCATCTTGCCCCCATAATCCCATTAGATTTCACAAACCTTGCAAGGGCAGCCTTGAGGCCATGGCTGAGATAAAGTACTTTCAGGAATGTTTCTTTTTTGCAGCTAGAATTGTGATTCATATTTCAAGGGATTTGTAAAAACAGATCCTGTCCACAAAAGATAGAAAATCCTAGAGTTGCAGCAGGGTAGTAAGGGACTTTAGAAATCATCAATTTTTTCCCCTTCCATGTATATTGCATGCAAAGAAAAGGTTTTATGAAAATAGATAGATAGATGATAGATAGATAGATAGATAGATAGATAGATAACAAAGCCATAGGTTTCCTGGGAAAAATAACTCTGTAACTTTCCTAATAACCTTTTAATTTGTCCCAGAGTCTTCTGATACATGCTATATGAGTAAACGTGAGCTATTACAATTCTATTTTTGTCCTTCCCCTCAGGAAGTCTCTGCTAGGGTGAGTGGCTGAAGCCTGAGCAAGAATTTGTTGCTATCAGTTTGCACTACTCCCACTGTCCCATCTGTTAGCAGTGAGGGTGGATGTCATTTTTCAGACTTTTTTCAGCTAGAGATCCTCAGAATTTAATAATAGGGGAAAGAGCCAGAAGTTATATAAATAAATACAAGCAAGTCTAGGGTTATTTGTTGGCTAAAGTCCTAATATTTGTATAATCATATCCCTAGTTTCCCTCCCATTGCTCAATATGTCACCATTTGATTACTTTTAGGTTTTCTGACAGGGAGTAGAGAACGGAAGAGAAACATAGGGTGATTTTTTTCTATTTTATTCATTTCATTTTTATCGCTTTCTTGTGGAGTATCTCTTATGGGTAAGAAAGTCATTATGCTATGAGGGAATGATGAAAGAAAAAAAATATGTGAGGAAAAAGTATCCAAGAGCTTGTAGGATCATAACAGTAACACAAGGCAGCTAAGGGTAATACAGATAGTTACAGTCATTTCTGGCTGGGGTAGGTGGTTATAGAAAATAAAATTGGACCTGGGCATTAGAAGTGCCTACAAAATAAAATGAAAAGGAGAAAAAAAAGTCCTGAAAACTGCTGGTGGTGATGGTGGTAGGAAGGGTGGAAGCTGCGGTGGTGAAGCTGGTGGTGGTGGTGGTGAGGGTGGCCGTGGCCTAGCGGTGAGGGTAGTGGAGACAGATGGAGTGTGGGTGCTGCAGGTAGTGGTGAAGGTGTGATCATCATGAAGGTGGTAGGGATGGTGCTGAGGGGAATATTCCTCTTCAGTGACACTTCCTATTATCTGGAGAGGTATTCCACCACATGACAGAGAGAAGAGACCTGGTGCGGTGGCAAGTGAGGAAGTGGAAAGAGACCTCTGCCATCCCTAAGGAAAATTCACTGTGGTTTGTGCTGTCCCAGTACCTAATTTCACAGCACAGTCTGCCTTTGACACAAATCTTGTGCTATGAGTCAGACACATCATCTTTCTTCAGTAAGTGTTCTAAACTGCTAGTTTGTATTTCTAAGTACCAGAAAATGGTTTCAACAGATGGAAATACCTTAAAAGAGTGGGTAGGGTAAACCTTAACACAGAGGTGTTCTTTCCAGTTGTGTATAATGTCGATTCTTCTGTGATTGCTAGATTACTAGCTTTTTAAATGTGATCAGCTTCATTGCCAATATATTTGTAAAGTTCTTACAAAAAAGACATTACCTAAGTTTTTTGTCAGTTCAGGAGAGCAGTGTTTAATCCAAAATGTGCAGCCTGATGCCAAGGAAAATGTTCCCAGTAGAGACTGGAGCTGCATTGGCTCTGTACCGTTTTTGAACTCAAATATGGAACACGATGTGTTTCATTCTAGGAGTGAACAAAAAGCATGTTCTTTGCATAGTGGAAGTTGGTCTCTTTCTGCCTCAGTCTCTTTCTCATTTTATCAAGAATTTAACCTCTCTTTTTTTCTAATCTCCCTTGTCTAATGCAGATTCTCCAAGGAGAAAAAAAGCCCAACATGACACTATTTTCTAGATTGTCATTTGAATGACTAATAAAGGGATAAAATTTATTTGCCATCTAGTCTGTCCTCTGTAGCCCCATGGCTGTGTGCTCGAGGTGTTGCTGATGTATTTCCAACAGCAACATCTGGCTCTCTGGCAGTCTGCTGTGCTAACTGTGCTGACCCATTGATGGCTCTAGAACTGTTCAGAAACGCTGTACAGGTTGGCCAGAATATGTGGAGGCCAGAGGGTATTTTGGTTCATCCTCCTGGATACTATTTATCTGTCAGTCCCATTTCACTCAGGAATTTACTGTACTTGTCTGTGTCTATTTGAAATGAATAAGGAAACTCCTCATTAAAGACTGGGATTTATATGGCCCTAATGGGAGTATTCCCAATGCTGTATTTAGGAAAGTGGAGGAGCTTAGCTATTGGTTGAATTGTCCTTAAAATGTCAATTTTCCCTAAGATGGTTTCAGAGTGTTACACAACCAATAGAGGCCAAGATGAAGGCTTTTTTTTTTTTCAGGGGCTTATGGAAAGGGGAGATGTGTATAATGATCGCTAATAGAAATTAAAGTTTTAGAGATTTATGTCAAAGTTCTCAAGGGACAAAGTTCCTAGTAGAGAAACAAAGTATGACTGAAATCCAGTGGAAAGGAGCCAGACAATATGAAGAGGGAAAGGGAAAGGAAGTAGGATTGTGAAGCCTGAAATGGGAATTGAAGTTTGAAAAAGGAGAAAGATTATTGAATATGAGGTTGGAATGAATCAAGAAAACATTCATGTTAATGTTAATATAAAGTGGTGAGCTTTGAGAAGAGAAGGAAAGGAAAAAAAAATCTGGTTTAAAACAAACTGTTAAAACATAGGGAAGAGATGTCTGGAAAATCGAGAAAGGTATCTTAAAAAGAAAAAGATATATGGGAAGTGAGACATAGATTTATCAAGCTAAGAAAGAGGTAAACAAATGAATATTAATAAGTTCATTTAAATTGGATATTAAACTATGATGGATCACAACATTTTCTCCAGAATGTAAATTCACATCCTGCTTTTGAAAAGATAATCTATACAAATAACACAAGAGTATGCATTTGTTCACTTGGGTAAGTGATTTTTCTCCTTGGTTCAGTTGTACATGAGAATATCCACATGGAAATAAAATGCTTTCTTGGAATCATGTGGAAAGGGAATGAACAGTACTAAAGCTACCGTATGGTTTACTTCATGTACAGATTTATGACATTAAAATTCATTATTATAATAGTAGCCAACACTTACATAGAGCTTGCTGTATGCCAGTTACTGTTCTAAGCAATTTTGATACATTAAGTCATTTGATCCTTGTCAACAAACCTATGAAGTAGGAACTGTTTTATTGCCCCTATTTATGAATTGGGAAACTGAGGTATAGAGAGGTTGAGGAACTTGTCCAGGACACAAAGGTGGTAAGAGATAGAGTTGAGATGTAAACCCAGGCAGTTCAGCTTCAGGGTCGGTTTCCTGACATTATGGGAGTTGATGGTGAATATCAAGCTTTTTCGTAGAGATCCCTGACCCATGTGCATCTAAAATGAGACTAATATGTTCATTTTCATTCAAAGTTAATAATGGGAGGAAACTTTCCAGGTTGTAGGCATTAGGCTACAGCTATTGCTGTCTTCCCTGTTCCCGGTACAAGTTATTTAATCAGCATGAAAAGTAGATATAGTTTGCATCATACCACATAAAAGCACTAGATTTTGACATGGTAAACAAAAGAAACATTGCTTTGTTAAAGCTTGTATGATGTCTAGAAATGAATGGTTCTGCCATCAATCCCCTCAGTAAAGGCCATCAGTGCTTCATTTTGTTAATTAATGAAGTGATTGTGAAAACCCTCAGACAAGTGACCAAATCTGTATTGCTGATTACTTATTGATAGTTTCAAAATGGTTTAAATACCTCTACTAGGGGGAAATGGTGGTTTGCTGATGTACTTTGTAAAGTCTTTAAAACTTTTAGATTACTGGCCTGGTAGAAGTGCAAAGTACTCTTCTCCTTTACAGTCCAGCCAGATTTAACAAAAGGCCTGAGCATCATAAACCTGCAGACAGAAGGAGTTCCGGGACAGTTGGGGGGGGCGGGGAATAGAGCCTTGCTTATAAGCCAGCTGTGCGGAGGGCTGGACTCCAGCTTCCCATCACGGGTGTGCAGCCCAAAGAATGTTGGCTGCCTCTGGGGCCAGCTGGCTTACGCAGAGGCTGTGCTCCTGGAAATCCTGAGATGTCTGAGCAGAACTCCAGCAAATAGAATTTTGGTTAACAGAGGAGAAATCTCATCAGCCAGATTTGAGTCAAGCTGTTTTTCAAAGGCTTGCTAACTTTAACACGTGACTGACGGGGCTGTCAAATGGGGCTCATAATACCTACCTTTTAGGGTTATAATGAGGCTTCAGTTAAATAATTGATACAAAGCACTTAGCACAAAGCTTGGCCCAAGCTAAGGACTCAGTAACTGTGTTGTCATGGTGGTGGTTTTGAAGTCTCTTTTCTAAGATCCCATGTCCTTGGTGCCACCTTCACCTTCCGATCCATCTCATCATCCGTCTCTTCATGATGGTGTATGACACACAGGGACAGATTCCTGCCCAGGGAGCCGACGGAAGATTACCGCATGATGGCAGGGACGTGCAGCCCTCTGCATGCACATAGCTCGCATGACAGCACCAGTGACGATTTCTTACTGCAATTCCCATGAGACTAGAGCCCGGGTAGCCTCCAATTCTATCTAGAAGGGCAGCAGGGCAAATGGCTTCCCCAGACGCGCCAGCCAGAAGAAATGTCTCTCCCTTCCAAGAACTTTGTGAGTGATGTTCAGTCCCGTGACCAGACCCTTCGCTATGCCAAAGTAGACTGGTGTGGCTTGTGGCCAGTGCTTCTGCTGGTCCCTGAGTAAAGGAGGCATCACCTGACGTTCCTTAGATTTTGCTGGAACTCCTTTGGGCCAGGCTGGGTCAGAGGGCAAAAGTTAGAGGAGTTAATGAGTTCAGTACTCAGCAGAGCTGGTCTGCCTGCTAGTGTTAGGTCCAGCCAGTCTTCTGTTGTCCCCAAATTCTCCTTACTCCAGTGACCTGAGAGGTAGCAATGTCTTCTCGCTCATTTTTCCCCTGTTAAAATTTGACCAACATTAAGCTGGCTCTTCTGTAAAGAGGGTGACAAAGAGCTCCTGGCAAACGTAGAGTAGCTTGTATAATTTACATAATAAAAATCTCCCCTATAACATGAAGTAAAATTTGGAGGCAAAACATGAAGTAAAGTTAAAGTTGATTCTTTGGCAAATGATATTGGTCAAAAACTAGTAAGGAGTCCAGACTCTGCCTTATAAAAACAGTGATTTAAACTCCACCTAATACCCCTTCAGTCAGTAATTCTGTCCTGGCAGTTTTCTTAATGGCCTCAGCTTGGGCATTGTTTATTCCCTGTTCAAAATATTGGTTGCAAAGCCTAAAATAAAGTATGTATTATTGTTTTATTGATAATGTGCTATGTTCTAGAATTACTCACCCAAAGATGATAAAAGGAATGATGATAAAAAGGAATTAGACTTGCCGGCTTAAGTGAAGATCAGAACCAAACTGAGGTAACAAAGAATAACAGCTTTGCATTTTCAGCATTTCCAAAATGAGGTATCTGTCTATAACCCTATCTGGATAGGGACTGGCAGGTTCTGGGAAGAATATTAAGCTGAATTTGTTGCAGTCTTATTTCCCAAACTGCTTTAAAAACACTTCCCCATATGTGCTGCCAAAGCTTTGCATTTAATGAATTGTCCAAATCTTTTTGCCATATATCCTGTGTAGCTGTTGTTGATGGAATACATGTTCCCGATATTTGAGGAGAACTGAGAGCAATGCCTACATTGCCAGCCAAAATTGCCTTATAAGATAATCCTCTTATAATGTTCATTTTGATTTTTAAAAATACTGTTAAAATTTTGAAGAGTTATTTTAGACCAAATTGCCTTGTAATTTCCTAGGGACCATCTTATCTACTTGATACCTTGTCTTCATTATCAAGCCCAAAGTATGTGCAAATTTTGCTTAATGAATACTCCAGTTCTTGCTTTATGATCTTTTGTACTCTTAATTGCCTTTACCTTATTTTATGAAGAATTTAGCAGTAAAGAATAGGGGTATAGAGCACAGGTTTTGGAGTCAAGCATATTATAATTCGTGTTCAGGTTCCATCTCTGAATAGTTACATGAACAGGGCAAATTACATAATATCCCTCAACCTCAGCTTCCCTGTCTATACAATGGGAAGTGACGTACTCTCCACCTCTTTTGGCTACCATTAAAAAAAAAAATAGTGAATGTTAAGTTTTTAGTCTAGTGCTTGATGACTGATACATCAACTATTATTTTTATGTTGTCTAATTAGTCAGTATTGGATCACCACTGCTGAAAAGGGTTACAGAAAAAAAAAACCCAAAAAACACCTCCAGTTGAAAGCTCTAACAACCATGTGTGGAGCACCAACCAGAAGTACTTCTTTGCAACATGTGGAAGGTCACTGACATTGTTGATGGCTGCCAGATTTGCCTTGAACGGTCAATTTTCAAGTTCTTTCTAGCACCCTGAGTGTGCTACCTCTCCTCTTTCCTTTTAGGTGATCAGTATCTTTGTGTATTTTGTGCTGTTCCCATTTTGAAACTATATCAGATTCTCTACTTACAGAGACAACCATTAGCCACAGCAAATCATGGTTTTCTCCTCTGCCTAGTGTTCAGGTGTTACAAGTGAAAAAATCTTCCCATGAAAGAGATCTGATAGTGATTTTGACCCAATCTGTAGTGGCCCTGCCAGATCCTAGGCTACATGGCCCTCATTCTACCCTCAACCCTTCAGACTACCATTTTGTGATTGCTGGGGTTTTTTTCATCTCAAATCCCTTTGATTTTCCTAAGCCATAAATATGAACTTCTCACATCCCTGAGATTACCCTCATGATCCTTAAATCAAACTACGAACCATACTCCTAAGTCCAGACTTTCCTCAATCATATCCTAGAAGTTGCTATTGTAAATAATAGTACCCCCCTCCAAAACTCAATTGTAAACATTTTGTTCCTTGACAACCATCTCCTATATTTCCTAGTTAAAAACAAATCCAACAATACTTCAACTTCACCAGGATTTCCAATCCACTGATCTTAACGTTCACTGTTGACCACCTCCATTATGTCCTCATTTTTACCCTTAACCCAATTTTATATTGTACTCTTTGCGTGTAACCTCAACAATCTACTCTGTGGGTCCATCTGTCTGCTGGGAAAAACTCATTGGGGAATATGGTGGAAGAAAAACAGACCACCTTGTTTTGTGCCTCTTCTATATTTGTGACCACACACCTTAACCTAGACATCACAATAGCACTTTCCATCATAGGAACCAGCCTCCTTTCTGATGTCATCTCCCACTCCTCCCCTTCAACATCAATCACACGAAATTCTTAGCTGTTCTTTGAGCATAATCATCATGTTCTTGTATCTGGAATTTTACTGCTATTTCTTCCACTTGGAATGTTATTCTTAGTCATATGCCACCCCTCCCCCAATATATTTTATACCACTCTAAATACCAGAGAAGTCATCTTCAACCATTCTATCTCAAATAGTACTCTCAGCTACTTTATATTTCTTTGTCTTGGAATATTTTTTCTCAATAACACTACCTAATTTTATATATTTGTTTATTTTTAAAGACTTGATACCTCTCTTCCCCACTGGGAAATGGTCTATGAAAGTAGTGCTGTGTATTGTTCACTGCTGTCCTTTCAGTGTATGCTTGGCATATACTAGGCATTCAAAAAATATTTGACAAATACACGGATGAATACATGAAATTCCGGGGGCCATGGCTGATATGAACATGACATTCAGAGTTTCAAATTTTAATTTCTGGTGATACACACGTGATACCAACCTACAGAGATGACTGTTAAGAATGTAATTTGCTTGACTCATTTATGAAATGGGAAACTAACACCATTTGCTTGTATTTACTGCACAGATATGGAAGGATGTATGAGAAAGTATTTGTGACAGATTGGGAAAGGTCGATCTTAAATTTTCAAATTCTTGTTTTCTAATATGATAACATACAAATACATAAAATTTACCATCTTAACCATTTTCAAGTATACAATTCAGTGGCATTAAATACATAGTAATGTGCTACCATCACCACCATCCATCACCAGGACTCTTCATCTGGTAAAACTGCAACTCTATACCCATTAAACAATGACTCTTCATTCCCCTCTTCCCGTACCCCATGGGCACCCCCATTCTCCTTTCCGTCTCTGTGATTTTTGACAACTGTTAAGTACCCTGTATAAATGGAATCATACAGTATTTACCCTTTTGTGATGGGCTTATTTCACTTAGCACAATGACTTCAAGATTCATCCATGTTGTAGCATGTGTCAGAATTTCCTTCCTTTTTAAGGCTGAATATTATTGTTTGTATATTCGACATTTGCTTATCCATTCATCCATTGATGGACATTTGCATCACTTCCTCATTTTAGCTCTTTTTGAATAATGCTGCTATGAAACCTAGAGATACAGATATCTCTTCAAGGTTCTGCTTTCAATTCTTTTGTGTACACATCCAGAAGTGAAATTGATGGCTCATATAATAATTCTACATTTAATTCTTTTAGGAACTGCCATACTGTTTCCCACAGTGTCTGTACCGTGTTATATTCCCACCAACAGTGCATGAGGTTTCCAATTTCTCCATGTTCTCACCAACACTTATTTTTTCTGTTTTCTTTTTTTTCTTTCTTTCTTTCTTTCTTTTTTTTTGATAGCATCCCTTCTGATGGGTGGTGGTGTTATGGTTTTGATTTGAATTTCCCTAATGATTAGTGATGTTAAGCAACTTTTCAATGTACTTATTGGCCATTTGTATATCTTTTTTGGAGAAATGTCTATGTAAATTCTTTGCCCATTTTTAATAAGGTTGTTTGTTTTATTGTTGTTGAATTTTGGGGTCATAGAGAACATATTCTAGATATTAATCCTTTATCAGATACAGGATTTGCAAACATTTTCTCCTATTCTGGGGGTTGCCTTTTTACTCTGTTGCTAGTGTCTTTTGATACACAAAATTTAAAAATTTTCATGAAGTCCAGTTTATATATTTTTTCTTTTGTTGCCTGTGCCCTTGGTGTCATATGCAAGAAATCACTTCCAAATCCAATGTCATAAAGATTTTGCATTAAGATTTAAGAGTTTTATATCTTTAGGTTTTACATTTAGGTCTTTTATCTGTTTTGAGTTAATTTTTGTATGTGGTGTTAAGTAAGGGATCAGTTTCATTTTTTTGCATGTGGATATCCAGTGTTCCCAGCAGCATTTGTTGAAAACACTGTCTTTTTACTATTGAATGGACTTGGCACCCTTGTCAAAAAGTATTTAATCATAAATGTGAAGGTTTATTTCTGGCTGTCTATTTTATTCCATTGGTCTATAGATCTGTCTTTATGCCAGTACCACACTGCTTTGATTGCTACAGCTTTATAGTAAGTTTTGAAATAAGGAAGTGTCAGTCCTCCAGTTTTGTTTTCCTTTTTCAAAATTGTTTTAGCTATTCAGGGTCCCTTGAGATTCCATATGAATTGTAGAATGCATTTTTCTATTTCTGCAAAAAAAACTGCACTGGGATTTTGGTAGGGATTGCATTGAATCTGTAGATCACTTTGAGTAGTATTGACATCTTAGCAATTTTAAGTCTTCCAATCCATGAATATGGGATGTGTTTCCATTTATTTATATTTTCTTTATAATTCATTCAGCAATGCTTTGTAGTCTTCATTGTACAAATATTTCACCTCCTTGGCTAAGTTAATTCCTAAGTATTTTATTCTTTTTGATGCTGTTGTAAATATAGTTGATTTCTTAATTTCCTTTTTAGATTGTTCATTGATAGTGTATAGAAATGCAACTGATTTTTGTGTGTCAACTTTGGATCTGCTACTTTGCTGAATTCATTGATTGTTTCAACAGTTTCTTTAAGGAATTTTCTACGTATAAGATCATATCACCTGCAGACAGAGATAATTTTACTTCTTCCTTTGCAATTTGGATGCATTTTATTTCTTATTCTTGTCTAATTATTCTGGCTAGAACTTCTAGTACTATGTTGAAAAGAAATGGCAAGAATGAGCATCCTCGCCTTATTCCTAATCTTAGAAGAAAACTTTCAGCCTTTCACCATTGAGTATGATATTTACTGTGGGTTTTTCATGTATGGTTTTTATTATGTTGAGATAGTTTACCTCTCTTCCTAGTTTGTTAGGTATTTTTATCATAAGGAATATTGAATTTTGCCAGATGTTTTTCTATATAGATTGAGATGATTGTGTGGCTTTTTTCTTTCATTCTGCAGTATCGATGTGGTGTATTACATTGACCTAATTTTGTATGTTGAACCATCCTTGCATTCTACGTATAAATCTCACTTGATCATGATGACTAATCCTTTTAATATGCTGTTAAATTCAGTTTGCTAGTATTTTGTTGAGGATTTTTGCATCAATGTTTATTAGGGATATTAGTCTTCTTTTCTTGTAGTGTCTTTGTCTGTCTTTGGTATCAGAGAAATACTTGCTTCAAAGAATGAGTTAGGAAGTGTTCCCTCCTCTTCACTTTTTGGGAAAATTTGAGGATTGGTTCGTGTTTAGATGTTTGGTAGAATTCACCAGTGAAGCCATCAGGTTCAGGGGTTTTTGTTGTTTATGGCTTTTTTGTTGTTGTTGGGAAACTTTTATTACTGATTCAGTCTCCTTACTAGTTATAGATCTATTTGGATTTTCTATTTCTTTGTGATTTAGTATTAGAAGGTTTTGTGTTTCTAGGAATTTGTCTATGAAATCTAATTGATCCAATTTATTGGTATACAAATTTTTATAGCACTCTCATAATCCTTTTCATTTTCATAGAATTAATAATAATGTCCTTACTTTCATTTCTGATTTTAATATTTTGAATCTTCTCTTTTCTCTTAGTCCATCTAACTAAATTTTCTCAATTTTGTTGATCTTTTCAAAGGATCAACTTTTGGTTTCATTTCTTTTTGCTATTGTTTTTCTATTCTTTGTTTCATTTATCTCTGCTCTAATCTTTATTTCCTTTCCCCTGCTAGTCTGAGGTTTAGTTTTTCTTCTAGTTCCTTAGGTTGTAAAGTTAGGTTTTTGATTCAAAATCTTTTTTTTTTTTTTTTAAAGAAGATGTTGGGGGTAGGAGTTTATTAATTAATTAATTTATTTTTGCTGTGTTGGCTCTTTGTTTCTGTGTGAGGGCTTTCTCTAGTTGTGGCAAGTGGGGGCCACTCTTCATCGCGGTGTGTGGACCTCTCACTATCGCGGCCTCTCGTTGCGGAGCACAGGGCTCCAGACGCGCAGGCTCAGTAGCTGTGGCTCACGGGCCTAGTTGCTCTGCGGCATGTGGGATCCTCCCAGACCAGGGCTCGAACCCGTGTCCCCTGCATTAGCAGGCAGATTCTTAACCACTGCGCCACCAGGGAAGCCCTCTTTTTGGTTTTTTAACGTAAGCATTTATAGTTATAAATTTCCCTTAACATCACTTTGACTGCATTCCCTAAGTTTTGGTGTGTTGTGTTATTGTTTTCATTTAACTCTAAGTATTTTCTAATTTCCCTTATGGTTCCTTCTTTGATCTATTGATTGTTTTAAAGTGTGTTGTTTAATTTCTACAGTTTTGTGAATTTTCCAGTTTTCCTTTTGTTATTGACTACTAACTTCATCCTCCATGGTGTGAGAAGATTCTTTGTATGATATCTACCTTTAGAATCTATTGAGACTTAATCTGTGGCCTAAATGGTTTATGCTGGAAAATATCCCATGTGGACTTGAGAAGAATGCATTTTCTGTTGTTGTTGTTGGATAAAGTGTTCTGTATGTATCTGTTAGATCTATGTGGTTTATTGTGTCATTCAGGTCCTCTTTTTCCTTACTTACCTTTTGTCTGGTTATTCCATTGTTGAGAGTGGTGTATTGAAGTCTCCAACTCTTATTGTAGAACTGTCTATTTCTCCGTTCATTTGTGTCAATTTTTTTTCTTATATTTTGGTTATCTGTTATAGTGTTGATTAATGTTTGCATATAATATATCTTCTTGCTGTATTGAAACTTTTAAAATATATAATGCCCTTCTTTGTCTCTTGTAAGCTTTTTTGTTTCAAAGTTTATTTTGACTGGTATTAGTTTAACCAAGCCTACTCTCTTTTGGTTATTATTTGCATGCAATATCTTTTTGTATACGTTCACTTTCAACCTATTTGTATCTTTGTAACTAAGATGAGTCTCTTGAAGAGGGTATATAGTTGGATCATGTTTGTTTGGTTTTTTCCCATTCTGCCAATCTCTGTGTTTTGATTAGACAGTTTAATCCATTTACATTTAAAGTAATAACTGATAAGGAGGGACTTACTTCTGTCATTTTGCTATTTAATTTTCATACATCTTGTAGTTTTTTGTTCCTCATTTCCTGCATTACTATCTTCTTATGTGTTTAGTTGATTTGATTTTATGTAGCAAAACATTCAAATTCCTTTCTTATTTCCTTTTGTGTATATTCTATAGCTATTTTCTTTGTGGTTACTATGGGGACTACATTTAACATTCTAAAGTTATAGCACTATAATTTGAATATATATAAGCTTAACTTCAATAACATACAAAAACCCTGCTCCTTTACAGCTCCATCCCACCTCTTTTAGTTGTTGGTGTCACAAAATTACATCTTTATATATTGTGTGCCTCAAAAATCTTTTTATAACATAACTAACTTACATGCATAGAGAGTTATTCAGATTTTTTTTATTCCCCCTTCTTGCACCTACCTGGATTTTTTTTTTAATTTATTTATTTTATTTTTGGCTGTGTTGGGTCTTTGTTGCTGCGCACAGGCTTTCTCTAGTTGTGGCGAGTGGGGGCTACTCTTCATTGCAGTGCGTGGGCTTCTCATTGTGGTGGCTTCTCTTGTTGCAGAGCACATGCTCTAGGCACGCGGACTTCAGTAGTTGCAGCACACGGGCTCAGTCATTATGGCTCATGGGTTCTAGAGCACAGGCTCAGTAGTTGTGGCGCATGGGCTTAGTTGCTCCGCGGCATGTGGGATCTTCCTGTACCAGGGCTCAAACCCATGTCCCCTGCATTGGCAGGCGGATTCTTAACCACTGCGCCACCAGGGAAGCCCCTGGACTTTTAAAATTACATAATTTATGTAATTTATATCATGATCAAAAGATATTCTGTGACTGCTTTTTCTACTTAATAATACATAAGGTAACTTTTGACATCAATTTATATGTATATATACATATAAATTGTATATGTATATATGTATGTGTAGCTCCATATTATAGTATTTCATAGAATGGGTATATCAAAATTTATTTACCTAATTATTCTCTTACTGCTGATTTTTATTTTCTAGACAACTCTAGACAAAATTTTCATTTGAGACTCTTAAATTTCCTATATGCATTTCTGCTCTTATTCTAAGACTAATCAGTATAGGAACAAAGAGACAGCAATAAAAAAGGATAGTCCCTAGCTTTTCCCCTGGCAGACCCTGCCAACACATAGTTAACTGTGGCATGGTTAATTTTTTAGGGAACGTACATTCTCTTAAAGACCAAGACATATAAGCAAATAATTATAAGAAGAAATGATAAGTACTGTGATGAAATTTTACTTAAAAGGCTTTTAGATCCCAGTGGAAGAAGAGATTTTTTTTTTTCTGCTTCGGTAGGCTTGGGAAATTTTCAGACATATGACGTTTGGGTTTTACTTGATGGATAAATGGAGAAGAATGGGGTAAGTGGAAAGGGCATTGGAAAGTATGGTAGGATATGAGAAAAAGGGAACTATTTTTCTGATATTCACAATTTGAGCCCATATTTTAAGGAGTTATGAAGGCTATTCTGGTAGGCCATTGAAGGCAATTATTTGAGAGGAAATGAAAAGAGAGAGGTGAGTAGAGAGTAAAAGGGATTGTGCAGGAAAAGTTGGAGGTAGAAACCAGAGAGAAAGTAATCTGTGTGCTGGGAACCACATAATTGGGAACAGGGTCTTAAAGTCAGTGTCCTTGCCCAAGGGGTGAGGAGAATGAGCCAAGATGGAGGACAGGAGCACCACAGAAAAGTTCAAGATCGAAGTGGTCTGCAGTCAAGTCCTGCCCTGTCTTCATGTGAGTGAGATCCTTCTGGATCAACAACCTCGCCATTTTACCACTCCTGTGTCTCCTTTTTCTTCTGGGAGTGTAGATCCACTGAGCACCTAAAGTCTTTACTCTGCCATTGTCCAATTTCCATAAGATCTTTTTTCCAGAGGGTGTTCCTCAGAACAGCCAGAAAGCTGAAGAGCCCTGGGAATCTACAGGGGAGACAGGAAGGAGCTCTATACCTGCATGAATTGACCATGTGGTGGGACAGGGGAGACACAAATAGCTCTGGTACAGGCATTGAACATCTCTTTATATTTACATGCATTCTCATTACATCCTAACAACAAACTTGTGCATTGGAAATTAGTATTCTCATTTGTGAGGGTACTACAGTCTCAGTAAAATTAAGCTCTTTGTCCAAAGTCACGTTTTTTTCCTGAGTCTGTGTTTTGCCTTACTAAAAGATTTTACTCTTATAGAGGACGCTATGTTTTTTATTCGTGTGCGTGTCTGATTTTATCTAGTACAGATGCTTTTAAGTAGCAAGAAAATGTAATGTGTGGGTAAGATTATGGTATTAGAGACAGTCAAATTTGAGTTCAAAGACAGATCCTGCTATATAGTGAGACCTGGGCAAATTGCTTTTCCTATATAAGCCTAAATTTCCTCATCTCTCTGGAAAAAGATGTAAGGAGTAAATACATAGATGTAAGAAATAAATGAGATAAGACATAAAAAGTAATTAGCCTAGTGTCTGCTACATGGTCAGTATATAATTATAATTGTTACTATAATTACTTGCTAAATATTTTAAAATGAAACTGTCACATACCCATCAAGAAAGATAATCATTGTACAAGAGTTATTTTCAGTTTCATCAACACATCAGTATCTGACATACTGATGAAGTAGAGTTGTTTAGGCATGAAAAATGGCATTTGGCCATCTGCAAGAAGGAGCTCAATCTCTTTCTAGCTTTGTAAGTGAGTTCTTTTCTCAAACCATGAAGAGGTAACTGTTGTGGTTTATATCGTAAGCGACATCAAAAATGAATACAGGGGATTCAAGGGCCTTTCCAGCTGCTGGTGTCTGACTGGAGGGACAGAGGCCAGGAAATCTTTCATTTTGATGAATACAGAAAAAAGACATTCTTTATATTGTATGTCCAAATCTTTTCATGAAATCACCTTTTGAAGATGTCATAATCCTAACAAATGCTTTAATAATACATAAAATATAGTCATATGAAAAAAAATGACACAAAACAAAAAACGAAGTACCCCGATTTCCCCAAAGATCAGCCTTAAACAAATGTCTCTCACAGCACTTCCTTTTCTCACTCCCACCTTCCACTCCAGAGCAGCTAATATCTTTTTTCCTTTTAGTCCTATGAGCACCCATAGGAGAAAGATAATCATGAAATAGTTCTCCCTGCAGATGGCTGAGTAGCAGAGAGTAATAGCAGCCCCATCAACATCTTATTTCTGTTTCCATCTAGAAGGGATTGTCTTAGCAACCACTCTATTAACAATGAAACAAAAGGACAACTGTGAAAAATTTAATAAGTAGAGAAAAAAATAGTATCAGTCACTATCTCTTTCTTAAAGAGTACTCTCCATTGAAAAAGGGCTCTGCCTTCATGGATTTTTTAAGACTATTCTGTGAATACTTTAGTTTCCACTTCTTCCTAGCTAGTTGTATTTGTTAGTAATTACATTTCCAACTCCCTTTTTGCTAAACAGTGCAAAGAATACAAGTCATAGAGATAGTACTTTAATTGGAAAAAAGCAAAAAGGCCTGTGACTTTTGTAGTAGCATGATTACTTCTGAGTTAGGGTGACCACCTCATGCTGGTTTGCTCAGGACTTCCCAGATTTAGCACTCTAAATTCAATGCCTTAGAACCCTTTTATCCTCCAATAAACCAGGATGGTTGGTCACCCTAACTGAGATGGTTTCTACACCCATATAGAAATAGGCTATTCATGAAGATTTGAATAGCAACAATAACAACAACCACTTAAATCTGACTACTTACTAAAAGCTAACTATTTAAGTGCCTTATCTGAATATCTTCATAAGAACACTTTGAGGGAAGTAGTATTAATCCTACTTTCATTGTGCAGAAAAGGAACTTCACATTTAGACAGGTTAGATATTTTGCCCAAAATTACACTGGTGGTAATTGCTAAATGTAGAATTTGAACATAGACAGACTGATTCTATTTATACAGCTACTATACCAAGCTACTTCTGTGTTACAATGTTCCTTCATATCTGTGATCACCATGAAGAGTTACTTTTAACCCTGCCTTTATGGTAAAGGCTGATTCATCCAGGGATGAGCACCTGAGCCAGAGGCCAGTAGTCTATAAGGAGGTTTGGTGTGGGAGTGTCTGCTAATGATTTCCTGTTTTCTTGCTTCCCTCTGTGTCCTTTGCATCCAAGGTAAACTGAGTATATCATTCTTCCTTGCACTATACAAGAGTGTATTTATAGGATCAGAATAGAGTCACCATGATTCACTCTAATAGTATCCGAGCCCCCATCCCTGCCTCCCTAGCAAGCCCAAATGAGCATTCCATACTAACTGTGGTTTTGATTATTTAATTTCTGCTTAGTCCCACTGACCCACATAGTGCTCCAGCAGTATCCACATCATATGGTTCATTATGTAATTGAATTTAGCATTCATGATATTTGGAGCCAGGAAAACAACATTCCGTGTGGCGAGCCAAATGAAGCTATTCTTCTAGTGTGAAATGGGGAAGTTGAAGAATCTGAAGACAAGATTTTTATATTTTGAGTAAGAGAGATTATTTGCTTCTTGGGGACATGGCCTTGGGCCAGGAATTATTGTTGTGACACCTTTGAAAGGATAAAGACACTGGATGAAGAATTTAACAGTGTTCCTAATATGTCTCTGCATACCACTGTTCAGAGAGTGTGACGGGCTCTAAGAAAGAAAAAAAAATATAACCATGCTCCAGGGAAGTGCATTAGCCATGTACAATGTCACAAGGGCTGGCACTTCTAGTTCTGTGCTCTTTACACCAAGGCATGTTGGGACCATCAGAGAGAGACTCATTAGTGGTCACATCAGGGGAAATGATAGGGCATATTTTTAGTTTGAATTGTGGGTCTCTAAGGGAACTAAGCAAGTAGTTTACATAAATGCTAAATAATAAGACCTTTTCTGTAAATAGAACATCAGTGTAATGGTATTTAGTTTGTTCAAGCAGTCATGCTAGGGACTATGTTAAATTATGTTAAAGTAAGATATGTTCCCTCCACTTTGCTAAAAGTCATAAATCTAAAGTAGGGGTCCCTGTAGTGGAGACAAATTAATATATTGCAATAGAATTGGATACAACTGGGTTCTTTTGAGGAACATGATGAACAAAATGTACAAAAGAAAAATATTTTATATTCTCAAAAAGTGGATAGAACAATTTTTTAAGTTCTGAATCAAATTGACAATTAAATTGCTACTGGGCAATAATCATGAAAGGAAAATCAGCATAGATGATAGTAAGTAAGGTGACTGAACATCATCTGCAACGTTACGGAGAGAGTCATATGAGACACAGAGTGAACACACACTTTTTATAAGAGTAGTAAATTGGCTTTGGTGGACAGAGAAAAACATAAAATAAATCCTCTTGTTAAACTCCTTTAAACTAATAAACAGGATGTGTGGTGCATGGTACTGTGAAAGCAGGCAAGTGTCCAGGGAAAACAGAAGAGAGGAAATACTGCCCACGTGAAATGAAATACAAGGATCTGGCTTGTTGGAAGTAATGTGTTATTCCTGTTTGAGCCTAAAGCTATAATTGCCAATATTAGACGTTTTCTATCATTATACCAGTGACATTTGAAGCAAGGTAAATGACATGTTTACAAAACTTGGACATAATTAAAAACAAACCACAACCATACACATGAGAGATCATTTCTTAAAATGGAAGAAACTTATATGACAGTTCTGGATGCAAATAGATACAATAATATACCAGCCACAAAACATGTTACACTTTAATTACTTGTTCTTATTTAAAAGCATGTTTATTAAGACAGTCTACTTTTTAAAAGCATCCTCATTTCCACTGATTAAATGGGAACCTGGGAAAATCTCTAGTATAGTAAAAACAAACCACTTTTATCTAAATATTTAAATAATTGAGGAAAGGCTATATATAAGTTAATATTTATTTTAAAATTAGTTACAGAATAGTTTCAACCTTCTATTTCATTTTGTGTGTTTAGACCAAAATTTAAATAAATCCTTTCAGCATTTTTGGTTTTCTACTTTAAGAAACAATGCATACTTCATTTTAAACCCATAATATCTTCAGTGTTAGGAAGATAACTTGATGAGAAACCTTCTCAGGGGAGCTGCAGTTCTAGTTTGCAAAACATCACAATAAGCAACAAGAATACATGACAGTTAAGCCAACAGTTTTCTCCATTCGTTTGATCGCGGACTAACTTTTGGATCAGAAACCTCTTTACAGTAAAGCTACTTAGACTAGTTTAAGGGAAATACTTGGTGATATTTCTCTAGGTCAAACATATGCTGTTTTTTAAAAAAATCAGCATCTTCATTTTTAAGCATTGATATTTCTCTCTCCATATTTCTGACCATGGTGGAAATATAATCAAGAGCATGGAGGGGAAGGAAAAAGGTCAGACCCACCAGAGCTCAGATTCTGGCTCCCCTAGTTATCAGCTAGGTATTTGTTAAGTTTCTTAACTCCAAGCCTTGTTTCTTTATATGTAAAATGGAGATGATGCTACTGAACTTTCACATTTGCAGCAGTGTGTTGTGTTAGTTGATAAACTGGCCAGTGAAAGAGTGCTGTGAGATGTCTGGCAATCCTGACATCTAGTTATGACAAAGGACAACTGTGCATATCATTATCTGGGAGTGTTTATTACATCTCTGTGGACCTCTCCTACTTCAGTGTGAGCTTCTTCTCGGCTTATCTAGCTTTCCTACTATCATTCTGCTACCTTTGACTCTGTCCCTGGATGCAGGCAGTGGATGAGGCTACAGGAGATTTCAAGGAGCCAGATCCAGGTCTGCAGACCAGCCATGTTCCCATTCTCAGTGTAGCCCTAAGCATCATCCCCATATATTATACAATCAAAAGGAACATTGTCATTCCAGACTGGTACTCATACATAAAAAATGTTTGAGGGGGTTCCTCAGGAAGGTGTCATCAATACTTTTCAATCTGTGCCAAGAAGAACTACCAACACATTTATTTATTCATCAAAGAAATGTATATTGGGCTCTTATTTTATTCTTGCCATGCTAAGTGCTAGAGATTCAGAAAAGAAGAAGACAGATATGGCTATTACCTTCACAGAACTTATAGGTTAGTGGAGAAAAGATAGGTTTAAAAACCAAAGAACCGGGCTTCGCTCGTTGTGCAGTGGTTAAGAATCCACCTGCCAATGCAGGGGACACGGGTTTGAGCCCTGGTCCAGGAAGACCCCACATGCCGCGGAGTAACTTAAGCCCGTGCGCCACAACTACTGAGCCTGCGCTCTAGAGCCCATGAGTCACAACTACTGAGCCCACATGCAACAACTACTGAAGCCCGTGCTCCATAACAAGAGAAGCCACCGCAATGAGAAGCCCGCGCACCGCAACGAAGAGGAGCCCCCACTCACCGCAACTAGAGAAAGCCCGTGTGCAGCAACCGAGACCCAATGCAGCCAAAAATAAATTAATTTTAAAAAAAGAAGCAAAGAACCATATAAGTATAGTGACAAAAAGATAAATGTTGATAGAAAACTTGTTACTTTTTGGGGGATAAGTGGTCTTATTTAGGAAATTGTCTTGATGGCTGTCAAAGAGTGTCCATAGGATGTGGCTGAGATAAACTAGGTCGGCCAAAAGTTAGAAATAAATTGCTTAACGTATTAAAGTTGGCAAAGTTTTGAATTTTCTGAGGCAAATTGGGAAAGAGCTGTTCAGGGATCCAAGAGAGAAAAGGAGACGGAGCGAGAGAGACATCCAGCAAACAGTATGGTGAGATGCTGGGAAATACTCAGGAGGAAAATTAGCTAGTTAGAAATTCTAGAGCACACTATACAGTGGAATGGAAAAGGATCTTACTATTGAAACATGGAGTTCACTTTTCCAAATCAGAGCCCAGTTATAGTAACAGTCTTTCAGACACCGTTGCTTCATATCCAAGTATAATCACTTTTTGTTAAATATTTAAACTCCTTTTTTTTCTGCCTTAATGTATATATCATTTGTCTCCCAAACTGGTACTCAACTACTGTGTTAGACTTGGTTCAGCTGCATTTGAAAAGGCATGTCTCTCCAAGGAGATGCTCTGATAAACCTATCAATAACTTTCATTTGGAGTTGATTATACTGGAGGATGGCACCTTCTATTTGAGTATTTGAACTTTGCTTGTGCTGGGCATCAGTGCCTTTAAGAACTATATGCCTCTCCGTGCTTTTAGTTAGATGATGCTTTTGTTTGCCACTCAGAAAGCCTGTCTTTCCCTACTTACCATCAAATGGTTGTCCCTCTCCAATGATCTTTTGATCTGTCTCACAATTCTTATTTAGAGTCTTTTTAATGAGGAACTGAGATTCGTCTATCCTCAGGGTGGCATTTTCTATACACACATATATTTACTACGTATATATAGGAAAAGGACAATTAACATGAGACACTTCCAAATTTATGAACATTTGAAATCCTTCCCAGCTCCCTTTCTCCTTCTTGACCTGTTCTTACATGCATGATATTATGAAAAAAATTCAAAGAATTTAAATTTTAAAACTATTAAAAATTTCACAAAATCTATAAAATCACATTATTCCTTGTGAAAGAAAGCATTATTAAGGTCCCCCAAGCCTCAGAAAGTCAATTTTGATATTATGTAGCTGATATTTTACATTCAACCATCTCAAACATATGTGAGATTTGGAGATTATATCTAACAACTTTTACATAATGTTAAAAGTCAGGAACTAAATTCTATTTATAGATATTAAAGGAAAGGTGATCCCACAAGGCAAAATGATTTAGGGTCTCAAATGACTGTATAGTCAAAAATGTAATAAGTGCTATGAATGAATAACGTGGGTTGTCTTGAAATCATGTAACAGAAGAGCATGATCTATAATGAAGTGTCAGGAAGTTTCTCTGAAGAAGTGAATTTTAAACAGGGACTTTAAAATTGACAGTAAGATTAAGAATTAAGAAAAAAAAAAAAAAGAATTAAGCCAGGCGAGTGCAGTGGGAGTGGAGGTAGTGGGATGGGAGGAAATGTTTCAGTAAGGGGTAGGCTGGGAAAAAAGACTTGGAGGTTGAAAGAGAACAGTCTATAATTGGGGAGAAGAAATAGGGCAGTTTGGAGGCCAAGACTGGAGTAGTTGTGCAGGGGCTGGATTGCTGAGTCTGGAAGATTATGCTAAGGGATTTTGCCCTTAACCTAAAAGAAACAAGATGACATTTAAGAGTTTTAAACAAATGACTGATTTGAATGTATCGGAGAGAAGAAATAATTTCTGTAAGAAACATCATGGTGGTCAGCTGGAAGGCAGTTTCCATAGTTGAAGTCAGCATTACTAGTGTCAAGGTGAAGGATCTGAGATACGGTAGAAGGTTTAAGATATAATTTGAAGGGCTTCCCTGGTGGCACAGTGGTTAAGAATCCAACTGCCGATGTAGGGGACAAGGGTTCGAGCCTTGGTCTGGGAAGATCCCACATGCCGCGGAGCAACTAAACCCATGCACCACAGCTACTGAGCCTGCGCTCTAGAGCCTGCGAGCCACAGCTACTGAGCCTGTGAGCCACAACTACTGAAGGCTGCACACCTAGAGCCCACGCTCTGCAATAAGAGAAGTCACCGCAGTGAGAAGCCTGCGCACTGCAACGAAGAGTAACCCCCAGTCGCCGCAACCAGGGAAAGCCCACACACAGCAATGAAGACCCAACACAGCCAGAAATAAATGAATTAAATAAATAAATTTTTTTTAAAAAGATATAATTTGAAGGCAGAATCATCAGGTTTGGGTGACTGTGGAAAGTGAGAGGAAAGGAGTGAGAAGGACAACACTCAGATTTCTAGTATGAACAGTTAGATAAATCATCAAAAGTAAAAGAGAAAACTGAAATTTTAGATACATGAATATATTGTAAAGTTTTTTGTTGTCCCACAGTTATGTGGACTAGGTTCTTAATCATCTATTTCACTTTTCTTTAAATCTACAAAGTCTCACTGATTCAAATTACAATATCTTTACTGACCCCTGGTGTTAGTCAGATTGTTTGGTTGCAAATAACAGAAACCACTCAAACTAATTCAAGTCAGGGAGTAATCTGTAATACAGATTCACAGAGAAAAAAATAGATTTTCCAGTCATGGTGGTCAGGCTTTGTAGAGCAAGGTAAGCCTGCACATGCTCAGAGGAGGACTGGCATCCAAGAAATATTTTAACAAATGGAGGACCATTCAGAGACCTAGTGCTGCTTCTTCAATAAATAATTATAATAATTATTATTGTTTGCCTATTATTATTATTATTATTTTTTGGCACTCTTTTAATAGTTAACAAGAATCAGCTATTCTTTCCATTTCTACTTCCTCTGTATATCTTTTCTCTTCAGTTTCCTATCCAGTTTTGGGTTCCAGACTCCCTGACTCTGAGTTCCCAATTCTAATTCCTGGGAGAGGTTCATTGTGGTAGCTGTTGAGTGAAGCTCTAAGGCTAGGCTACCTCACAAATTGCTTGTCCACCTGTAGATTGGTTTCCTCTCTGTTATATACCAACCCTGGCCCAGCAATTCCTACCAGAGGGTCCACATACATGGTCAGAACATTACCACTTTTGTATAAAGAGTTTTATAAAATACTTCCTTTGGCAGGAACTGGAGAGTTAACAGTTTCTCTCAAAAGAAATCTGTGGACAAAGCAGGCACTGTGAGGATAAAACATTCTGTTCCAGTCTCTTTTAATTTTGTTCATTTTCTTTTAAATTTTATTTGTTTTGTGCTTTTTTTTCCTTCTGGGCAATGGATAAGTAGACCCAGGCTGACCATGAAGAACCCCATCACTTCAAAACACCGGAATAGAATAGAATAGTTGATTTAAGATTAGGCTGAGATGGGAGTGGAAATGCAAACAAAGGGTTCCAAGAGTCCCTCCAGGGTGGATGACACAGAAGCACCACTATGAGGAGTGTTCTAAGAGATCAGTTCTCACTGGGGACCCCTTTTGTACATACAGTCACCTTAATTTATCATCACATTTCAGGAAATTAAAAAAAAAATGGACTAGCAGTTATTTCCTGCCTCTCTCTTTTGCTTTGAAAAGCATGAGGTGTCCTGGTGAGCTCAACATATTCCAGTGATGACGACAAAACTTCTAACAGCTAATAATTTCAATAAAATGGCCTGTGTAAAGACTGCAGTTATTACAAATGGGTTAGAAGCACACATTTCAAAAATGTTTCTCTTGCTCTTTTCCCCCCTTTCTCTCTTCCTCTCTCTTTTCAAAGTCCACGTTTTTGGACATCCTGAGCTCTTTGCATGTAAATCTGCGTGGGTGGATGTGATGAGAAGCAGTTGAATAAACTTCCCTTAGAGCCACTAAAACCCTTGTAGAGGCTAACAGAGGCCAGGGGCTGAACAAATGGTCTGGAGTTAACGAGAGAATCCTGAGTGCTGATTTTAATTCACTGGGTTCCCCTTCCCCGCAATACAAAAGGAAATTTTTTCTTTAAAAAAATGGAGAGCCTGATTAAGTTTTATCGAGGAATTATGACCTTTTGTGTGTCATAATCTATGTGTGTAATCATTAAACTGTAGATTTACCCTTTTGCTTATTAAATAACATTGGAAGCATTTAAGACACTTTGGGGAACCTATAATATTTAGAATCTCATCATTTAGCTATATGGCTTTGTTTTTGAGTCAATACATTTATGTGTATGTTTGGGAATACATTTTATGTCCTAGGAAATGGTGTAGTCAATTCCTGGTTTCCTAGTATAAATTCTCCAAACAAATAGGTAGACGTACAGAATGAGAAAAGAATGGATAGACAGGACTATAGATTCAGGCTATAAATGCAATGCAGCAGATTGGTTTTATCTCATAAACTGAAGGCTTGACAGAAATTAAGCCTGACTTGAAAGAATGCTAGAAGTTGGTAAAGAAACTATGGAGACTGAAAAAAAAAATAATTTATTTTATGTATTTCTTTTCATTATGAAAATTTGTCTCTGTACTTTGTGCATAGTAGACATTCAAAACATGTCAGTTCTTTGCCTTTTGCTGCTTTCTCTCCAGTGTCTATATCTTACGCTGCGATGTGTTTTCCAAACATTTTTTCCATCGTTCTCCTAAAAGTCATTTACAGCAGCTTAAGATATGCTAGTATCCAACCACTTAAATGGAATGAAGCTTATCATACACAATTCTTATATATACGTGATGGTTGTGTGCTTATTACTCTTCTTACCCAGATATATTTGAGTATCTCTAAATGGAACGCTTAGACTTTGAAGACTATGCTAAAAATACATACGGGGGAGGAGTCAAGATGGTGGTGTGGGAAGATGCGGAGTTAGTGTCTCCCCACAGCTAGGGCACCTGCCGCCCGCTGGTGGGGGACTCTAACCTCCAAGGAGATGGGAGGAACCCCACAGTGAACCGGTAGAATGTAAGGGGACCAAGGTGGGGGGAGAAGTGGAGGCCAGGCAAGATCAGCCTCCCTGAGGCTGGGGAGATCAGGAAAGGCAGGTGGGAGGGGCCATCCAGGAGAAGTGAGAGAGGAGCGGAGGATGACTGCCCCACACACTCAGGCCCAGGGAGCATGCTGAGCTCCCAGGCTGATCCACTGCCCTCCAAAGCCACTTCCAGGTTGCATGGGTCCTTGGGGGCATAGGAAGGAGGTGAGGAGATCAGGAAAGGCAGGCGGGAGGGGTCCTGTGGGAGGAGTGGGAGAGGAGTGCAGGATGATTGCTCCGCCCACTTGGACACAGGGAGCTTGCTGAGCTCCCAGGCTGGTTCCCTGCCCTCCAAGGCCCCCCTCCCCTCATTGGTCCTGGGGGCATAGGAGGGATGCTGGGGAGATAAGGAGAGGCAGGCAGGAGAAACCCTCTCAGACCCCAGACCAGAGGAGCAGGAGAGGAGAGGAGGGCGTTTGCCCCACCCACTCAAGCCCAGGAAGCCTGCTGGGCTCCCAGGTGAGGTCCCCTGCCCTCTGAGACCAGGGGTGGGGGACAAGCCTGGGACCCTTCTGTTCCTTGAGCCTAAGCCCCACCTCCCACAGCCCCCAGGGCCTTTTTCAGCCTGGGCATTGGCCCGGGCATTGGCCCCGCCCACCACCCAAACCTCACCTTGCTTAGGCCCTGCTCTTCACAGCCAAGGCCTTTCCCCCCATCCTTTTTTTTTTCCCTTTTCCCTGATCCTCTTTTTTACTATTGTGATACTGATGTGCCTTCCAGTTGTTGATTCATCTATATTTTTATTTCTACCTTCTTTCTAACATATCTGTTAGTTTCCTAGTCTAATTTTATTTTTTACTTTGTTATTGTTCTATTTTTTTTTTTTTGCCACCCCACATGGCTTGTGGGATCTTGATTTGTGAGCACGGGGTCAGGCAGAAGCTTCTATGGTGGGAGCTCTGAGTCTGAACCATGGGACTAACAGAGAACCTCAGACCCCAGGGAATATTCATTGGAGTGAGGTCTCACAGAGTTCCTCATCTCAGCACCAAGACCCAGCTCAACCAAATAGTTAACAAACTCCAGTGTTGGAAGCCTTAGGCCAAACAACCAGTAAAACAAGAACACAATCTCACTCATTAAAAAAAAAAAAAAAATGATATGGCAAAAAAATATGTCACACATGAAGGAGCAAGGTAATAACCTACAAGACAAAATAAATGAACAGGAAATAGGCAATCTAGCTGAAAAAGAATTCAGAGTAATGATAGTGAAGATGATCCAGAATCTCGGCAATAGAATGGAAGCACGGATTGAGAAAATACAAGAGATGTTTAACAAAGATCTACAAGGGCTAAAGAACAATCAAACAGAGATGAACAACACAATAACTGAAATGAAAAATACACGAGAAGGAATCAATAACAGAATAACTGAGGCAGAAGAATGAATAAGTGAGCTGGAAGACAAAATGGTGGAAATAACTGCCAAGGAACAGAATAAAGAAAAAAGAATGAAAAGAATTGAAAACAATCTCAGAGACCTCTGGGACAACACTAAACACACCAACATTTGAATTATATGAGTCCCAGAAAAAGAAAAGAAAAAGAAAGGGTCTGAGAAAATATTTGAAGAAATTGTAGTGGAAAACTTCCCTAACATGGAAAAGGAAATAGTCATTCAGTACAGGAAGCACAGAGAGTCCCATACAGGATAAACCCTAGGAAATACACACCAAGACACATATTAATCAAACTAACAAAAATTATATTCAAAGAAAAAATATTAAAAGCAGCAAGGGAAAAACAAAAAACAACATACACAGGAATCCCCATAAGATTATCAGCTGATTTTTCAGTGGAAACTCTGCAGGCCAGAAGGGAGTGGCAGGATATACTTAAAGTGATGAAAGAGAAAAACCTACAACCAAGATTACTCTACCCAGCAAGGATCTCATTCAGATTCCATGGAGAAGTCAAAAACTTGTCAGACAAACAAAAGCTAAGAGAATTAAGCACAACTAAACCAGCTTTACAACAAATGCTAAAGAAACTTCTCTAAGTGGGAAACACAAGAGAAAAAGAAGACCGACGAAAACAAACCCAAACAATTAAGAAAGTGGTAATAGGAACATACATATCGATAATAACCTTGAATGTAAATGGATTAAGTGCTCCAACCAAAAGACACAGACTGGCTGAATGGATACAAAAACAAGACCCATATATATGCTGTCTACAAAAGACCCACTTCAAACCTAGGAACACATACAGACTGAAAGAGAAGGGATGGAAAAAGACATTCCATGCAAATGGAAATCAAAAGAAAGCTGGAGTAGCAATACTCATATCAGATAAAATAGACTTTAAAATAAAGACTGTTACAAGAGATAAGGAGGGACATTACATAATGATCAAAGGATCAGTCCAAGAAGAAGATATAATAATTATAAATGTTTATACACCCAACATAGGAGTACCTCAATGCATATGGCAAATGCTAACAATCATGAAAGGAGAAATTGACAGTAACATAATAATAGTAGGGGACTTTAACACCCCACTTACACCAATGGACAGATCATCCAAACAGAAAATAAATAAGGAAACACAAGCATTAAATGACACAATAGACCAGATAGATCTAATTGATACTTATACAACATTCCACCCAAAAGTGGCAGAATGCACACTTTTCTCAAATGCACATGGGACATTCTCCAGGATAGATTACATCTTGGGTCACAAAATCAAGCCTCGGTAAATTTAAGAAAATTGAAATCATATCAAACATCTTTTCTGACCACAACACTATGACTTTGGAAATCAATTACAGGGAAAAAATTGTAAAAAACACAAATATATGGAGGCTAAACAGTGTGCTTCTAAATAACCAAGAGATCATTGAAGAAATGGAAGAAGAAATTAAAAAAAAAATACATAGAAACAAATGACAATGAAAACATGACAACCCAAAACCTATGGGACACAGCAAAAGCAGTTCTAAGAGGGAAGTTTATAGCAAATCAATCTAGCCTCAAGAAACAAGAAAAATCTCAAATAAACAATCTAACCCTACACTTAAAACAACTAGAGAAAGAAGAACAAAGAAAACCCAAAGTCAGTGGAAGGAAAGAAATCGTAAAGGTCAGAGCAGAAAATGAAATAGAAACAAAGAAAACAATAGCAAAGATCAATAAAACCTAAAGCTGGTTCTTTGAGAAAATAAACAAAATTTGTAAACCCTTAGCAAGACTCATCAAGAAAAAAAGGGAGAGGACGCAAATCAATAAAATTAGAAATGAAAAAGGAGAAATCACAACTGACACTGCAGAAATACAAAGGATTATAACAGACTACTACAACTATATGCCAATAAAATGGACAACCATGAAGAAATGGACAAATTCTTGGAAAGTTATGATTTTCTAAGACTGAACCCGGAAGAATTAGAAAATATAAACAGACCTATTTTAAAGACTTAAATGTAAAACCAGCCACTATAAAACTTTTAGAGGAAAACATAGGAAAAACACTCTTTGACATAAATCACAGCAAGATCTTTTTTGACCCACCTCCTAGAGTAACAGAAATAAAAACAAAAATAAACAAATGGGCCTTAATTAAACTTAAAAACTTTTGCACAGCAAAGGAAACCATAAACAAGACAAAAGGACAGCCCTCAGAATGGGAGAAAGTATTTGCAAATGAAACAACAGACAAAGGGTTAATCTCCAAAATATACAGACAGCTCATGGATCTCAATATGAAAAAAAACAATCCAGTTAAAAAATGGCGGAAAACATTCAGTTGGCCAAGAGGCACATGAAAAGATGCTCAACATCACTAATTATTAGAGAAATGCAAATCAAAACTACAGTGAGGTATCAATCACCTCACACTGGTCAGAATGGCCATTATCAAAAAAGCTAGAAACAATAAATGCTGGAAAGGTGTGGTGAGAAGGGAACCCTCCTACACTGTTGGTGGGAATGTAAATTGATACAACCACTATGGAAAACAGTATGAAGGTTCCTTAAAAAACTAAAAATAGAACTACCATATGACCCAGCAATCCCACTACTGAGCATAAATCCCTGAGAAAATCATAATTCAAAAAGAAACATGCACCACAATGATCATTGCAGCACTGTTTACAATAGCCAGGACATGGAACCAACCTAAATGTCCATTGAAAGATGAATGGATAAAGAAGATGTGGCACATATATATGAAATTAAAAAAAAAATGGTACTGATGAACCTAGTTGCAGGGCCGGAATAAAGAGGTAGACATAGAGAATGGACTTGATGACATGGGGAGGGAGAGCAAAGCTGGGGCAAGGTGAGAGTAGCATTGACATACATACACCACCAAATGTAAAATAGTTGGCTGGTGGGAAGCAGCAGCGTAGCACAGGGAGATCAGCCCGGTGCTTTGAGATGACCTAGAGCAGTGGGATAGGGAGGATGGGAGGGAGAGGCAAGAGGGAGGGGATATGGGGACATGTGTATGCATATGGCTGATTCGCTTTGTTGTGCAACAGAAACTAACATGGTATTAGGAAGCAATTATACTCCAATAAAGATTTATTAAAAAAAAAATATATATATATACATATGTACATACAAACAGGAGAGTTTAAAACAGTGTGTGTGTATGTGTGTATGGGTGTGTGTTTGTCATAGCCTGAGTGAAAATTTAAGGAAAGAGAGGAGTGTTTTACATTACAGCAATTTAAATAATTTCAAATGGAATGTTTGATATCCCTTTGTTCAGATTATCATTTTGCTGACTAGCCACCAGGAAATTTCATCCAAATAAATTCCCATCTTATAAGCAAAAAAAAAAAAAAAAAAAAAAATACAGATGACTAGTCTTACTTTATAGAATGAAGAAAGCGAGAATATAAGAAGACACATTTCTGAAATCAGAAAATAGAAGTGCAAAATATATTGGGTTTTGCTGGTGTATGAAATAGTTCATACAGTTATTTGTTTCTTTTTGAAATGCAAGAATTCTTAAAGGGAGCAGTGATGCAGACAGCTGAGCTCAGCAGGGGTAACAGGGTTTAGCGGAGAGGCAGTTTGTATCAGGGCTGCATTCCCTGGGAATTGGTCTTATTTCTTTGAGAGTGCTAAGTTTAGAGTTTCTCTTTTTCCACTTATTTTGTGGGTTCTCACCTGAACATTATAATGTTCTTTTGATTAAAGAAAAATAGTACATGTTTGTGGAAAACTGAAAGTGAATTTCCTTCTTTCTGTAGAGAGAGCATAAAATTTGCTAAATTATATAAAAATTGTTCCTGTGACTTTCATTTAACTTTATTATACATTAAATATTAAAATATCGATTCTCAATATTTAAGTTGCCTTCAATATTAAAACCTACGGAGATTCTGATGGCTCAAATAGCATTCAGAACCTCAGCTGGAATGGCTTCATGGATTAAACATCTGCTTCAAATTGTGAAAGTATTTGATTTAGATTCTGATGTTATTAGAAATAGATTGCTGGTGTATTTTTAAAATTGCCATTACAGTTTAATTCTTTCTAATTTTAAGATGAAGATATCTAAACAATCATATTTCAACTATAAAATTATGAATATTAGTGAGCAAACAACTTATCATATATGTATAGGATGAGTCCCTCTCGATATGTCCCCTTGTAACTAAGTATTTATCTATAAAACATATAACATGCACAACTATATGGACATTGTCCCTTCATTTATTATTTAGGTTTTAAGGTCACTTAATGACATTCATTATGTAATATGAAATCATGAAGGATAAAATTAACATCTCTACCACAATACCTTCCACCAGATTTTGTAGCCCTACCACATATGACCTTACTGAAGTAAATGGATAATATATAATTGAACCAAATGCTGTAATACCTAGGCTGAGCCAAAACAATACTTAGAAGATCACATTCAGGTATAGATAAAAGGCTTGTCATGATTGGTTTTTATGAACAGCATGTCTTGTTTTGGCTTGTCCAGTGTCCCTCCCCATTATATCTAGTAAGAGCAACCCTTAATTCCATTTAGATGTGGTAGCACATGTCCCCTTCCCTAAAAATCTGCTCCTTATCCCAGTCTATATGCTAGTTGAGAACTCCTTAAAGACAGATTAATTATTACCAGTTAATCAAGGGATGTCAGCCAGGAGGTGTTTGGGAGGAGAGCAGAGATTTAGTTTTCCTCTCCAGCCTCTCCCTACTGTATTTATCTCCTTCTCTAGTTCCTGAATCCCTGCCTTTGTCATGCCAACTTTAACTTAGAACTAATAACTTAACTTTTGGACAAGCCTCTTTGGTTCTGCAAGAAAGAGACTATCTTGGTCCAAACTGGCCTGTCTAAAATCAGAATAATAAGAGCATATAACATTGCTAAAATAGGCCTTTCTCTTGGCCAGTGTTAATCCTGGTTGACTGAGTCAGGTCAGCACATACTCCATGTATTCTTCTCACCCAAACAAAGGGACAGGCAGAGGACTGAGGCCGGACCACCGGATAATATTCCATGTCCAAAGAGATTAATTTAAAGAGGACAACGTGACTCAAAGCAGACATTAAGAATTCTCCCGAAGATCTGTTACGTGGTTGCTGGAGACCAAAGAATGCCTATTTTTCTGTGGTACTGAAAGTTATGAAAATAATATAAGCAGGAGATGTATGTTGCATTTATTTTATTTTATTTTATTTTATGATTATTCTGGCTGAGCAGGAAATCGAGCTAGTTACATTGTGATTATGGAGAGCCTGGCATACCAAAGTAACCAGCTTGGTCTTAATTCTAGTGTTAATGGAGAACCACTTAATGTCTTTAATTAGAGGAGAGATACGTCCAGATTAGCATTTGATATACGTCACTTTATCCATTTTGTTGCAAAAATGTCTATATCAGCTAAGGGTGATTTTAATAATGCCACAGAATGTGAAGGTTAATAAACACAACTTATATCATAAGAGCAACTTATGACACAATTATAAGTTTTGAGATACATTTTGAACCAATAATATATACTTTTATACAAAAGTTTATTCCAGCTGTACTAATTACTGACAGTGTAATTGTGGTTATCTATCCTATATATCAAATATTCTCAATGTTGGCACTATTAACATTTTTTAAGACAACTTTTTTAGAGTGTGGCCATCTTTTCAATTCATGAAAAGCTCTCTTCTGTCAGAGGGAATAACCTGCAAACAGAATCTGGATTGAGACATTATTTGGGTCACTGGATCTGCTGTGCTTAAAGTTAGTATACCCTTGAATTTTTAGTTCATTAGCAAAGGAAATTCCTATTTCTGTGAAAACATAGTTTGAAATGTCTGCCATTTGTAGCTGAAAAACTTCTGTTTACCACATGTAACAAAAATCACATTAAACCAAGTTTGCAGGTTCATATTTGTATGTTGATTTTACTTACTGATTAAGCAGTGACTGGAAAGATTTATACATTCAGTTTAATGCTTTTAGCATTGGAGATACCTAAATTTAATTGATTCAACTGCTAGGCAAGTCAAGCTATTGTTTGGAGATCAAACCAAATAGAGTTTTTTAAAAAAATTGTCAGCTGTTTTTTATTATTGTGTCTGGGGTAGAGATGCTATTAATCTCTGTGGTTTACTACTTACAGAAAGATATTGTCCTTAAAATTGCAATCCCAAGATTCTTTGGGCAATAACACTGCAGACTGTACACAGAGCAGCATATTTTGGTGTTAATTGGTAGACTGGCTAATGGGAAAAGGCTCTTGAAAGTATAGACATGAATAAGAAGAAAAAAGTAAGCAGATTATTTGAGGAGGTAGGTTTAATTGTTCTACTAAGGACATCTACTATCTATATGCTGTTAACTTTCCCATTTTCTTCAGCTTTAATCTTTTTCCTTGAGCAGCTGTTAATAACCACTGCATACTTTTACAGGAAAAGTGACTTTGAAGGTTGGCTAACAAGGATTTCAGTTTTTGTTTTAAGTATAACTTTCCCAGGAAGGGAGAAGGCCAAAACATTCAAACCTAACTGAAAATAAACTAGTGTTTTTCTTCCCTCTAAGCATATTCGGAGCCCACTCCATTTCTAATGTACCATTGGGGCAGAATGCATAATGACTAACGGCCTGGCAGAGACCCAAGAGACATGTGAACAGTGTGCCTTGGCCACAGCCAGTTAGCCTGAAGCAGATGCCAAGGTTTATTGTCTTTGCAGTTTCCTGGCTTCCACCAGTAAGAGGAGTCACGGCTCTCACCAGACTTCTTAGCTAGACTATTCATGAATTGCATATTTATAGGCATTTCATAGGAAGAGGGCTTACTGTATGCTAAGTCCATGGCCAGAGAAGACGCACTTACAATGCAATTAGGAGAGAGTCACATTATTTTATGGTTATGTTATGCTGAGAAAGAGAGTCCATGTGTCCCTCTGTTTGTCATTATATTCTTACATATAAACAGGCACAGGAACAGGGAAAGGTATTTATAAACTTTGCTGTGTGTCCTGAAGTTACCAGCTTACAAATGAGAATGCTGGTTTAGCAGAGGTCTGGTGTCTGAAGAACGGTCTCAGCTTGGAGCCTGCCTTGATCAAGTCTCCTCTTTCAGCTTTTGAGGTCACTTAACAAAGAAACATTCCTAGTACAGGTGGGAAAAATTCTTTTTCTGACCCATTTTTATGTTATTGTCTTCAGTCACCACTGTCATGGAGAGGACCCTTGTTGTCAAGCTCAGTTCCTGGGCTAGACATTGGAGACCAGAGATGAAGAGCAACTCCTCTGGGGTCAATTTAGAAGTTCTACCTACTCCTTCCTACTCTGGTCTTCCAGGATTCAAGCTTCCCCATTTTTATTAGCAGCACACCTAGGTTTAGGCTTCCCAAAATTGTCTAGGTGTAACAGAGTGGGGACTAAGAGAGTTCATTCATATTCAGGGTTCACTTTTTTTTTTTTGCGGTACGCGGGCCTCTCACTGTTGTGGCCTCTCCCGTTGCGGAGCACAGGCTCCGGACGCGCAGGCTCAGTGGCCATGGCTCATGGGCCCAGTTGTTCCGCGGCACATGGGATCTTCCCTGACTGGGGCACGAACCCGTGTCCCCTGCATCGGCAGGCAGACTGTCAACCACTGCGCCACCAGGGAAGCCCAGGGTTCACTTTTCAATGCATAGGATTCCTTGTAATATGACTTAGAAGTCTAGTAGAGAGTCATTTAGAATTCTAGTATTCTTGTGATTTGTCCCCCATAACCATTTAGGAGTCATTGTTTAGGGTTTTGAAAAACTTATTTGTAAAATGCACTACGTTCACCTGAAATTGATCCAAATAGTTCATACTTTGTTATAGCATCAATAAAATCCGGCTGATGATAATAGTAGGTAGAGAGAAGAAGCACTGCATATTCATTTTCTGCCAATGGGAAATTTTACATCAATAATTGTCCCAAAGGCTCTAGAATCTCACCTTAAGCTCCTTAATCACCTCACATGAAAACCTGGAAGATACGTCTTTATGATTCCCTTTGAATCAGCCTCTAAAATGATGACATTACCAGAGCAGATCTAACACCCAAATTCCATGCTTGATATCACAGAGCCTAACTTCTCCAATGTTTCTGAATTGCTAAGGGGACTGCTTCATTTACTGTAGCAATAACGTATTCCTAGGCTTCTGTTTTTGCTAAACGTGGAGTTGATAGAGATCTGCTTTGTCTACATGTTGATATTCATCAGCGGTCTCCTGTTTTTATCTTGTGTGTGTTTACCAACTTAAAAAAAATTTCTTCTTTTTCCTGAGGATCCCTAAAGAATTTCCTGACCTTTAAACTACCACAGAGATGAGAGGGTAAACCTAGAAATGCGGGCAGTTGGCGTGTATAACCATAATAAGGTTCCCAAATGGAAACACAGGGTTCCACCTCGTCAGCTAAGGACAACAATTCCTAACCTGTCTGTCTATTCATTCCATGGAAACCACTAGGTTCTGCGTAGCTCATCACAGACTTGGTTTCATGACTAACATGAAAAGTAATAGATATTTCTTTGATTCCCTGAATCACAGAGTTTTTCCAGGGTCATCTTCCCATATCCTCAAAACCTGATATTAGTCATAACCCCGTTAAGTAGGGGTGAGCAATATAATATAACCCTAACATAAATATTTCTTCCAGTTATAAAATGAGTAAGTCATGGGGATGTAATGTACAGTATGTTGACTACAGTAAATAATACTGTATTGGATATTTGGAAGTTGCTAAAAGAGTAGATCTGAAAAGTCCTTATCATAAGAAGAAAATTTGTAACCATCTATGGTAACAAACGTTGATTAGACTTATTGTGGTGATCATTTTGCAATATATACAAATATCAAATCATTACGTTGTATACCTGAAACTCACATAATGTTATGTGTCAGTTATACCTCAGTGAAAAAAATAAAACATTTCTAACATGCAGCCCTTTAAACTATATAAATTTTATATTAGAATAATACATAAACTTTATATTAGGAAACAAGAAATATAGTAAAATGAATAAACTGTAAAGTTTAAAGAGCTGAAAAAAGAATTAAGATGCACAATGAAAACAAAGGGAATCAATTAATAAAATTAAAAGTAGAAATCAATCAAATAGACAATATAAAAAAATAGTGAAAAAAAACAATGTGTTTTTTTTTCTGTAAATTTTAATGAAATAGACCTCTGGGAAAAATAAGAATGCCCACTATCAACATCACAATTTAATATAGCACTGGAGGTCCTAAATGAGGCAATGACTTGAGAAAAATGCAAGTTGCATGTCATTAAAGAGTGTGTGTATATCAGATATGTGCCTTTTAGATATATATGTATATATCTATGTCTATATCTTTCTCTGAATGAAAGAAAAGCAAAACTGCTGGTTATTTGAAAGTAAATAACTGAGAAACTACTAGAATTAATAAAAACAATTCAGAAGGGTGATTGAATAAAAGAGCAACATATGAAAATCGGTAACATTTCTATGCATCAATGATAACCAATTAGAAAATTTTATACAAAAATCCCATTCACAAAATCATAAATGCTTTAGACATAACTATAACAGGAACTCTATATAACTACATGAATAAAACTATAAACTGTTGCTAAAGGATCCCTTGCCCACCTGCCATAAATACTTAGAAAAATAGAAGAGGCAAATCATGTTTATATGAGAAGACTCAAACCATGAAGATGCTAATTTTTGAGAAAATAATAATCAAATTCAATGTAACAATGAAAATCACAACAATATTTTTCATATACAGTGATAAGCTCATTCTGAAGATTATATGGAAAAAAGATGCATAAAATAACCAAGAAAATTCTGGAGATGAACAATTTACTCCCGTTATTAAATCATATTATAAACCTGTGCTTTATGTAGACTAGTATTAGGACAGGCAAGTACAGATGGAAAAATGGAAAACAGTGGACTCCAGAAAGAGATTCCTTTATATTAGATAATTTAATTTATGATAAAGAGGTCTTTTAAAATCAATAAAAAAAGAATAGACTTTATTTAATGTGCTGGGAAAATTGACTTTCCTTTGGAAAAAATTCCAATCCATAGTTTACAGCATACATAAAGATAAACATGAAGAACTATGTGCAAACTATGACTAAACAAAACTATAGTGTATTTTTATAGGAAAATCTTACAGATATTAGTCAGAAAAGGAACCAGAAATATATGAATATCTTTTCAGCTTCACTGACAATCAAGGAAATGTTAGCATAATAAAGATATATATTTTACTGCATGAGAATATTGTTGGTGAGATATTTTGAATCTTTCTTATAGTCTCTTGGTTGCCTTTTGGAAGTCAATTGATTGGTATTTCTCAAAATTAAAAGTGTACACATCCTTACATCCAACAACTGGGGATGTAGGTTAAAGAAATAATTACTCATTTGTGCAGAAGTAAAAATACCGTTATTTTTAACGGTAAAAATAAGGAAACACTATATTGTCCAACATAAAAGTGTAGTTAAGTAAATTATGTTAGCATCATACAGTGTAGTAGTATGCAGTTTAAAAAAGAGAGCTGTAGACCTATAGGCATTGACATGAAAATATCCCCAAACATAATGGAAAAGGAAGTTTCAGAATACTACATTTAGTGTAATGTTATATATGGAAATATAAAAGCCATTTGTTTACTTGAAAATATATGGGTAGGAAGAGGACAAGAAGGTGGAAGAATGCATAACAAAATGTTAATACTGTTACTTCTGGGGAAGAAAATGGGATTGAAGCTGAGAAAATTGAGAATTTCATTTTTTTCTGAATACGTCTATATTCTTTGAATCTTGTATAGCATTATTTAGGTAATACTCATGTAATTTTTAAAATGCTGCAAATAAATAGAAAAATCCAAAGAAAGGTAGATGAAGGCTCAGAGTATGAGAAAAATACTTAATCACAAGGAGAAAGAGATAAACCTCATGGTTAGAAAATAAAAATCAAAGAGTGTGGAAAATTTGGTTTATTAGACAAGGATAAAAGTACCAGTTTGAAAGTCAGTGTGATTGGTGGGAGATGAGGGAAATAAGTTATAATCTGATGAAATGAACAATGTGTTGGAAGGCTGGCTATAGAGAGATGCTGTGCAGAAATAGCTGGAGGGGAAGATGATTTAAAGGGAACCAGTTTAATGCATGCCATTGAGCATATATACTGAACATAACTTAAAATAGTTTCTAAAAAGTGAGGCAGGGTGACAATTGTGGGAGATGGAGAAATTTTTTAAAGAGGAAAAGTGTTAAATTTTTATGAAGTCTAATTTAAAAAAATTTTCCCCTTATGCGTTGTGCTTTTGGTGTCAAGGCTCAGAACTTTTGGCCTAGCCTTACATCTTGAAGACTTTCTCTCTCTTTTTTTCCCCTAAGGGTTTTATAGTTTAGCATCTTGCATTTAAGTCCAAGTCCAGACTGAGTTAATTTTTGTATAAGGTGTAAGGTTTAGGTCAAGTTTCTTTCTTTTTTTTTTTTCATTGATGCCCAGTTGCCTCAGAACTATTTGTTGAAAAGGCCATATTTCTTCCATTGAATTGTTTTTGCACCTTTGTCAAAAATCAGTTGCGCGTGCTTGTGTGGATCTAGTTCCAGGCTTTCTATTTTGTTTCATTAATTTATATGTTTATCTCTCTGCCGACTGACAGTGTTGATACTACAGCTGTTTAATAAGTCTTGGAATCAAGTAGACTGATTTCTACCACTTAATTCTTCTTTAAAAATTGTTTTAGCTCTTCTCTGTCCCTTTGTCTTTTCGTATAAATTTTAAGATAATCTTACCTATTTCTACAAAAATCCTGCTTGAATTTTGGTAACAGTTGCACTGAACCTGTCTATCAATTTGGGAAGAACTGGCTTCTTTCTGTCCTGGTGGGACACAAGTCCCAGCTTCTCTACTCAGCCTTCTCTGATATCACCCTGGCACCAGTGGAGAGGGAGAATGCGGCTGAGACACGTTGTTACAGCTTGGTGAGGGTGAGATTCTAAGCTCTCCGCTCAGCTTTGTGGGTGTGGGTAAGAGCGGAACCACAGTTTTCTTCTGTGGCGTTTGGCTGGCGTAGAGTAGTTATTAGCGAAAGTCTTCTGTCTTGCTAAGCTACCTATTTCCTGGTGCCTTGTCCAGAGAGAGAAAGCTTTACCTGGGGAATTTTGATCTGTACTCATTGGTGTTTCCAGGTTGCCATCTCCTTCACCTCCCAGTCTGGGATATATGGGGCTCCTGTGTTGTTCTTTGGGGCCTGAGGTCCCTAGCTGGTCTGGCCTTCCTATCTCTACCTTTCAGATTCTTCTTAGTATGTTTTTTATATAACATCCAGGATTTTTAGTTGTACTTGGTAGGAGGAATAGGGGAAAAAGTAGAGTTTTTTTTCAAAAGAGGCTGGCTTCTATTAATGATATCCTCACAGAGTAAGGGCCGGCTATGACCTGGCACTTGGTGAACCTCTCCACAAGTTTCTTGCCACAATTACTCCACCCGTGTCTGACTTAAAACAACCTGCTAATCCCAAGCATCTTCTAGGAAGACACCATCCATCATACCAGACTCCTTGGTGGTTTTGTGCTTTGGCCAAATGCACTGAGAACAAATATTTAGAGTTAGACCACCCAAGATATTTTCGCTTCTGTGGTTAACCATCTTTGAATTCAGGTTTCTTGAGGTTAAAAGGTTATTCACATTCTGAACACATTAATACTTCCAATTTTCTATGTTCTTACCACCACATAGATACTACAGACATTGGATTCTCACTATATGCACATGAGGAAATTTGGACTCCAACAGTAGCTTTTTAACTATAAATTGATCAAAGTCACCTATTTTTATTATGGTCCTTATTATTTCTACTGAATTTTATTTATTGGGGAATAAATATAAAAATTTCCTGGTTACCTGATAGCCAGTCAGTTGGCTGCCATGCATATCAAAGTATAAGAAAGGAATGGACCAGTACTTCGAGTACAGCAAGGTGGAAATATTTTTCTCACTATAATTTACATTGAGTTAGAGAGTCTTTATATAGCTCCATTCCTACTTGGTTCCAGATGCACTGTAGTTCTCTGTGAACCGGGACACAGGCATAGCATAATTTATAGGCTGTTTGGGCTTGCATTGATAAAGAAAATGTTATCTTCCTTCTTAAGAAAATATAGGCTGCATAGCATGATACAATTGTTTATGGAGACCGTAAACTTCATTCATGTCAGTCCTTACCTTGCAGAATCTGCTTTTCTGTGTATGGAAACTGATGTTCTTCTATTAAAAATATCCTAAAGTAGACAGTAGCAATGGTATTGGAAATCAAAACATCATGATTATTTGAAAGCAAAGCAACAAATTCATCTTTTTGTAATTAAGTTAGGCTTAAGGACAAAAAGGGAGAACACGATCTTGGTTTTGCCTTAACTGGGGTATTTTTGTTTTAATTCAGTTCATCTAAAAATGTGCATTTATTATTTTTATTAAGTAATAACTGATCATAATTTTAAGTCAGACCTTTTTATACAGCTTGTAATGATAAAAGTACCTCAAGTCTCACTTCCAGAGGCTGCTACTTACAGCACTTATAATTTGGACTTTTAGAATTAATAGAATTCTGAAACTCTTCTCAAAATAATTAGATAATCAATAAGTTCTATTTCCCCCACTCAAATATCCCTTTTTGAGTATGAACCAGGACATTCCTTCTAATCAATCACCCTGACATGCCTGTTCCTCATCTATGTTCCTCATCCCCTGAATCCTGAATTCCTCTTTCTCGGTTTACAAACTTTATTTTGGTGGTCCACATGCTCCAGTAGCTTCCTGAGCAATAGTTGATAAGATGTATAGTTGTTGTTGTTTATATACTTTAGTCTACTTGAGTAGAGAGTCTTATTTTAGGTAAGAAATTATTTTCACTCAGAATTTCAAAGGCATCCCTCTATTGTCAGCACCTAACATAGTGCCTGGTACAGAGTAGGTATTCAGTAAATCATTGTTGAATGAATTATCTTCTAGCTTACAATATTGCTATTTTGAGAAGTCCAACACCATATGCCATTCTAATGATTACTCCTTACTTCATATGATACCTTGCTTTTCTGTTTGGAAACTTTCAGAATCTTCCCTTTATCTCTAGAGATATTTTTACAATGATGTGCCCTGGTATAGATTTTTAAAAGACTTATTCTGCTATGCATTCATAGAGCCTTTTTATATAGAGATCTATGGATTTGTTTTATTATGGAAAATTATTATATCATCTATTTTTTTGGTCATTTCCCTTTCTTCATTCCTTTACTCTCTATTACTATAACTTTCAGTAGTAGGACATTGAATTTCTTGAATAGATTGTCAATTTTTTATTCTTTTTGTCAAAATTTTTGTTATTTTGACTTTTAATTCTTTCTAGGTAATATCTTCCATTTTATCTTTCAGTCCTCTTTTGTATTTTTAAAATACTTCTATCAGTTTTCAAACGACCAAGAACTCTTTCATTTTTGATGTCAACTAAGTGGTTGATCACATGAATCTAAAATTCTGGAGCAACATCTGTTCTGGGGATATACATTTGGGAGTTGTCCAAATAGATGGAGTTTAAAATCATGAGACTAGATAGGATCACCAAGGAAGGAAACGGAGACAGAGAAGAGAAATCCAAGTACTAAGGTGTTCCAACTTTCAGAGGTCATTTTGATGAGGAAGAACCAAGATAGGGAACAGGCCAGTGAGCAAAGGGGAAGGAACGCACAAGTGTGTGATGTCCTGTAAATCAAGGGAGAAAATGTTACACGGCCAAAGGGTATGACTGTCTGTGACAAATGCCACTCATAAGGCAAATGAAATGAGAATTGACTACTGGATTTAGCAATAAAGAGGTCATTGAGTCATGGGTGTTCTTGAAAATATGCCATTTAAATACAGCAGTGAGGGCAAAAGCCTGAGTGCAGCAAGATCAGGAATGAATAGCAGGATGTATATTATAGCAGAGATTACAGTCAACTCCTTTTGCCATGTAGGAGAGTAGAAATGGATCTCTGGAGGGTGGAGGGTAAACTGGTGTTCACAGAGGTTTCTCTGGAAGAGTGGGGAAACTAATGCTTCCCAGAGAATGGCAGCTTTTCCATCAAAAGCTGTGGAAACTCAATGACTTTCAGATATGGAGAGTTTTAAGAGATGAGATAGAGCTTAATATTTAGGTGATATGAACTTTTCATCAAAAAATATAATATTTACCAAAATATTACCAAAAATATAATATTTACCAAATATTTACCAAAATAATATTTACCAAAATAATAATTGTAGTCATGATTTTGCTGAGTACTATCAAGCTAATGCAAAATAGAGAGCGAATTTTGATATCTTTGCTTGTGATGTGTTTTTCATTAAACTCAACTACTATTAATCAGTATTTAATTATCCTGACTTTTCACTCAAGATATTTTTCACAAGTTTCTGCTACAAAGTGCTTTCAGGTATTGAGCGGGCAATTTCTTATTTGATAAAGCCTTGCCTTGAGTAGGCATTGAGTGCAGTTCCTGTATGGGTGTGAGCCACCTCCTTTTTACTGAATAATACTCCTCAGACCACTTTCAACTCCTTCAGTCTTCAACCTTGACTTTGCAAGATCAGCAACAAAAGATGCTAGTTATCTCCTTAGGGATATGCATACCCAGGTTGTGATGATTTCTTTCTTTTTATTTTTGAGGAAAGCCCTTCACTGTGCTTTTCTTTTTTTTTCTTTTGGCCGCATGGCACAGCATGTGGGATCGTAGTTCCCCCACCAGGGATTGAACCTGCACCCCTGCATTGGAAGGCAGAGTCTTAACCACTGGACCACTGGGGAAGTCCCCCTTCACTGTGCTTTGTATACCATTTTATTTTAACTGGGAGAACCTGCTTGTTAAAAGAACCAAATTTTATTCTGTGGAAAACTTTAAGGCTTAGAGTTAACATAGCAGAACCATTCTTTTTTAATTTAATTGTTTTTTAGTTTTTTTTTAATTGAGTGAAAGATTATTTAAATTCTATAGTGCTTTACAACTTTCAAAAGTTTTACAAACATGATTTCATATAATCCTATAAGAACCCTTTTTCCCCCATATCCCTATATTGCCCCTCCCTCCTCCCTTTCCCCACTGGTAACCACTAGTATGTTCTCTGTATCTGTGAGTCTGCTTCTTTTTTGTTTTATTCACTAGTTTATTGTGTTTTTTAGATTCCACATATGAGTGATATTATATAGTATTTTTCTTTCTCTATCTGACTTATTTCACTTAGCAGAATGCCTTCCGCATCCATCCATGTTGCTGCAAATCACAAACTTTCATTTTTTTATGACTGAGTAGTATTCCATTCTATATATACAATACATCTTCTTTATTAATTCATCTGTTGTTGGACACTTAGGTTGCTTACATAACTTGGCCATTTTAAATAATGCCAGCAGAACCATTTTTAAGCAGAGCCCTCCTTTCATAGCGAAGACCCCAGGAGAATGTGGTAATAGGTATGAAAGGAGTACAATATTGGACAAGTTAATGAAAGTCTCTGAGCATCAGGTTCCCCTGATCCCAAGGCCTCCTGCCTTTTCTGTCTGTGTGCGTTGTCTCAGTGAGCCCTTTGTTTTAGTATGTGGCAATCCTCAGAGTGTTCACAGGCTTGTATCTCTGCCAGTTTTCCTCTGAGATCCAACTCTCTCTAGTTTACATTTAAAACACTTTAAAGTCTTCCCTTAACATGATCTGCAAAGCCTCACATGATCGGCCCCTGCATACTCTTTTAGCCCCATCCTGCACAAGATTTGGAAATTATATAGTGGTCCCATACTCCCCTCTGGAGAGCCTTCCTAGGTGCACTGGCTTGCTGTTTTTGGCTATTAGTTGCCAAAGTGGGGTTTTGGCACTCATTTTTATTTCAACTAGTAATTGAAAAGAAGCAACATCATATCAGCCTACTTTCTAGTTGTAACAATGTTCCATGTGGTTGTCAAATACCACAAGAAAATAGTATTACTTCACACAGGTATTCTTTCCCACATGTAACAAACTCGTACTAAATCTTTGTCAGAAAGTATTTCAAATACCAGTTTGTGAAACATCAGTGGTTGTGTACAAATAATAGAACACCCTAACTGCCTGACAGTTTCAGTACTAGGGAGAACACTGAGAAAGGCTTTTCTTCCTGCCTTTCCTCTTCTCAGGGCATAAACTCTCAAACCCATAAGACAATCACCTATTCTGGAGATCCTTTCATTCTAAATGGATTATTTTGTAGTCATTTCCTAGAGCTGTGGTAAGAAAGTACCATAAACAAGATGGCTTAAAATAATAGAAATTTATTATCTCACAGTTCTGAAGGCCAGAAGACTGAAATCAAGGTGTCACCAAGGCCATCCTCTCTCTGAAACCTGTAGGGGAGACTATATCCCTGCCTCTTTCTAATTCTGGTAGCTTGCCAGAAATCCAGGACATCCCTTGGCTTGCAGCTGCAGCACTTCAGTCTCTGCCTGCATCGTGACATGGAGATGGGCAGGATGGTAGAATTCTTTAGATATGGAATAAGCCAACCAGGATAGTAAATGGACTTAAAAGAAAACCAATGCAACCTTTTTCTTTCTGGTACTAAAAACAACTAAACTTCTTGGATAAGATATAAAATAACTCTTAAAAGGATCAATGAGTTGACCAGAGAGTAAGGAATTATTAGTCTAAGGACTGGGAACTAAGTGGACCACTGCAGCTGGATTTTACTCTGAGGATATTTAAATTAACTTACACTAGATTACCATGAACATTACTTTTTATGATCTCATATGGATGAAAAAAGAGACAAAGTCAAAGTTCCACCCATATTGAAAATTCTGATCAATAGCTTCACCCTCCCTGTACATCTGAGACCCACAAATGGCAACACTCTCAATGTAAAAGTAAATTGGGGAAATTACATCCCCAATCATGGACCTAAAAGGAAAGTGGACCCTTTCAAACATAGGAGCAGAATGGGAGGGCAAAGGAAACTGTTGAGAGTTAAAACCACAAACCAAGAGAATACTTAAATACACAACATGTGGGTGGTCAAAAATCTCAAACTGAGAATTTAATTTAGAGAGATCCCAAATTGTTGGTGTCCCACCTGGCAGAAGGAAATGCAAATCTCTTCAAAAACCCATTGTCTTGCCAGTCCCCAATGACTTTCCACAATAAACCCTAAGGCAATTAAGAAGTCCACAATCAAAAATAACTAAAAGCACCATGAGGAAGAACTAGCAGAAACAAACTCTCAAGAATTTTAAGGACAATGGAATATCAGACACAATTTACAAAATATGTTTAATCTCTTATAATAAATTAAAACCAAGTTTGAAAATGTGCATAGGGTATAAGGAACTACAGCAAATGACAAAGCAGCTTTGAAAAATAACCAAAGAAAATATCTAGAAATAAAGGATATAATTGGAATAAAAATGTCAAAGGACATTTTTAACAGAAAATGCTCTGGGCTTCCCTGGTGGCGCAGTGGTTAGTAATCCGCCTGCCAGTGCAGGGGACACGGGTGCAAGCCCTGCTCCGGGAAGATGCCACATGCGGCAGAGCAACTAAGCCCGTGTGCCACAACTACTGAGCCTGCTCTCTAGAGCCCGGGAGCCACAACTACTGAAGTTTGCGCACCTAGAGCCTGTGCTCTGCAGCAAGAGAAGCCACTGCAGTGAGAAGCCTGTGCAACCGCAATGTAAAGTAGACCCCCCAGCCCCCCTCACTCCAAGGGGCGAAGAAACAAAGACCCAATGCAGCCAAAAATAAATAATAAATTTATAAAAGAAAATGCTCTGACAAAAGAAAGATTTAGTGAGTTGAAGATTAGATCTGAAAAACATTAGGCAGAATACAGCACAAAGAGGCAAAGAGATAAAAAGTATGAAGGACAGATTAAGAGGCATTGTGAGAACCCATGAAAAGTCTAACATTTGTCAAATTGGAGTCTAAAAAGGAGAAGAGAGCGTAGAGTAGAGGCAATATTTGAAGACAAATGGCCAGGAATCTTCCAAAATTGATGAAGGAGGGATCTCAGCATCAGATTCAAGAATCTGAACAAACCCCAAGCAGATTAAATGAGAAGAAATCCACACTTCGACAAATTTTAGTGAAACCAAAAATCATGGATAACAAAGCATAGATCAATTAAAAGGAGTGTAAGAAAAAACATGTAGTATATCTGAACATCTGTCAGCAATAACTGTTAAGGAGTGAACGAACCTGAACAAGAACATCGTAAAATACGAATCCCAAATGGCCAGAATAACACATGAAAAGATGCTTAGTCTCATGGGAAATACAAATTAAAATCAAATTAACATACCATTGTATTTCCACCAGATTAGGGAAAAGAACTAAAAGTCCGACAATACCAAGGAATATCAAGGATGTAGAGAAATGAGAACACTCGTACATTGCTGGTGGGAGTATAACTTGACATGATCAACTTGGAAATAGTTTGGAATTACCTGTGAATATGAAAATATGTAAAATCTATAATCCAGCAATTCTACTAGTGGGCAAATACCCTAGAATTTTACCTAGTAAATACACATATGCACTATTTACGTGGACCAGGATTCTCATAGAAGCATTGTGCTGTAATAGTTAAGAATTGGAAAAACCCCAATATCCATCAACATTCAAAGCAATAGTGTACAAGGGTTCCCTTTTCTCCACATCCTTGTCAGCATTTGTTATCTGTCTTTTTGATGATAGCCTTCCTGACAGGTGTGAGGTGATATCTTATTGTGGTTTTGATTTCTACTTCCCTGATAATTATTGATACTGAACACCTTTCCATGTACCTGTGGGCCATCTGTATGTCTTTGGAAAAATACACATTCAGATTCTTTGCCCATTTTTTAATTGGGTTACAATAAAGCAGTTAACCTTTTCAGGTTACTGCTCTGCTTCAGATTTGGGAGACCTAAGGTCACCGCGAATTTTTCTTGCTCTAAGATGAGGGGCTGAAGAGTATTGTAATGTTCAAAGAATCAACCTGCATTCTTTAAGATGGGATGTTAGTCATAACTGTCATATTTTCACTTCTCAAATATGCTATGAGAATTAAATTAAATTTTATCTGGAATCACCAAATGCAAACAACATAAATTTGTACCTAAGAGTATTTTGTAGCTATAGGAATATTTTCCTCATTTATTATAGAGTTAAGTCCCAAATTCAAAGTCTTAGAACTCAGGAAATTCCTAATTAAATTTCTCATAGTAGTAATGTCCCTTGAAAAATTTTGATCAGTTTTTTGGAGATAAAGAAAAGAGCCTCAAGCTTCCTGGCCTTGAGGTAGATGCAAGCCCCCCAAAATACATTTTATTTTACCTTTTAAACTTTATTATTAGGTAAGGGCAGGAGGCCTCCTTTAGATCTTGCCACTATTTTGCTCAAAATTCTCCAGTAACTTACTATCTCATTCAGAGTAAAATCCAAGCTCCTTGCAGGGCCTGGAAAGCCGGCCCTACTTGACCTCATTCCTGGTCACCGCACTGACATCCTGTCCCCCTCCCCTTTCCCCTCTTTCTTCACTCTATGTGTGTTCCTCTCTCAGGGCTTTTGCCTTTGCTTTCCCTTGGCTGGGAATACTTCTGCTCTACTGAACCATGTGGCTCCCTCCGGCCCCATTTTTTAGGTCTTTGTTCCTCTTTAGGGAAATCTTCTCTGACAATCCTACTATAAATCACAGTACTCCTCTCCTAACACACATTCCTTTTACCCATTCCATGCTTTATTTTTATGCATAACATTTTGAACATGACTCTTAAATATTTTACCTTTCAAGATAAGTAGGCAATTGTCTTCATTAAAATCTGAGCTTCATGAGGGTAGGTATTTTAGCTACTTTTTTTTTCTCATGGCTGTGACCCAGTACCCAGAACACTGCCCATAGTAGGTGATCAGTAACTTAATCATTGGGTAAATGAACGCCTAATGGTGTTGTCCCAGTCTTCAAGATCCCTTGCTGAGTTTGTTCATCCAGTTGGAACTTTGGCTATTGGCTTATGTACTAATGCATCCATTGCTAAATTGTGGGGTCTTTGGCAGGGCCTCTGATTTCAAAGTCTGAGTAATCTGTGCCAGCCTTGTTCTGACACCAGACCTTTTGGTTCTGTCAACTTCGTTGATGCCTCCTTTTTCAACTACCCCTAACCTCTTCTAGAACTCAGGGGAACCTCCTTCCAAAATTACTCCTGGTTGTGAATGAGGAGCTTGAGACTAGCCTCTCAGGCTTTTTCTCTGTCTAAGCAGAAGCCAAAATGGCATTTGTGTTCTTCTCTGGTTGTCCCAGGATGGTACGAGGCAATCATTGTAGCTGATTCTTCTCAGAGTTCAAGTGGGAATATGGTTATATGCCCCTCTGCTTCGTAATTCTTAAAACTATGAGGTTGGTTTCTGGCACCTCATTTCCTTCTTGTTGCTCCCATGTGTAACCTGTGTTCCTCATTATCATTCTTCAGATATTAACCAGTAAATGGATGATTCCTCCTGTTGTTTAGAAGAAAAAAAAGGAATTGTTGTTGTGTTTTATTTTAAAAGACTGGAAAAAGAATCTTCAGATATGATTGATTACATAAGCTTTTTATCAGGGCCCAGTATAAGATGTCACATTATCAAACACTTTAGTACTGGTTGCTTCTTAATGTACTTTCTACTGTAGCATTTATAGTTGCAGAGCAGCCTCATAAAGGTAAGGCTTACAACCAAATAATTTGCTATGATAAACTTAATTTTCAACACTGGCCTACTACTGATCAATTTATTTATGAAGTAAGGGTTCAGAATTTAATTCAAATTATTGGCATTAAACTGCTCTTTTTTTAAACATCTTTATTGGAATATAATTGCTTTACATTGTTGTGTTAGTTTCTGCTTTATAACAAAGTGGATCAGCTATACGTATACCTATATCCCCATATCCCCTCCCTCTTCTGTATCCTTCCCACCCTCCCTATTCCACTCCTCTAGGTGGTCACAAAGTCCCGAGCTGACCTCCCTGTGCTATGTGGCTGCTTCCCAATAGCTGTTTTACATTTGATAGTGTATATATGTCAATGTCACTCTCTCACTACATCCCAGCTTACCCTTCCCCCTCCCTGTGTCCTCAAGTCCATTCTCTACGTCTGCATCTTTATTCGTGTCCTGCCCCTAGGTTCTTCAGAACCTTTTTTTTTTTTTAGATTCCATATATTTTAGCATACGGTATTTGTTTTTTCTTTCTGACTTACTTCATTCCGTATGACAGACTCTAGGTCCATCTACCTCACTACAAATGACTCAATTTCGTTTCTTTTTATGGCTGAGTAATATTCCATCATATATATGTACCACATCTTCTTTATCCATTCATCTGTCGATGGACGCTTAGGTTGCTTCCATGTCCTGGCTATTGTAAATAGAGCTGCAGTGAACATTGTGGTACACGACTCTTTTTGAATTATGGTTTTCTCAGGGTATATGCCCAGTAGTGGGATTGCTGGGTCATATGGTAGTTCTATTTTTAGTTTTTTAAGGAACCTCCATACTCTTCTCCATAGTGGCTGTATCAATTTACATTTCCACCAACAGTGCAAGAGGGTTTCCTTTTCTCCACACCCTCTCCAGCATTTATTATTTGTAGATTTTTGATGATGGCCATTCTGACTGGTTTGAGGTGATACTTCACTATAGTTTTGATTTGCATTTCTCTAATGATTAGTGATGTTGAGCGTCCTTAACATGTGTTTGCTGGCAGTCTGTATACCTTCCTTGGAGAAATGACTATTTAGGACTTTTGCCCATTTTTGGACTGGGTTGTTTGTTTTTTTTTTAATATTGAGCTGCATGAGCTGCTTGTATATTTTGGAGCATGAATCCTTTGTCAGTTGCTTCCTTTGCAAATACTTTCTCCCATTCTGAGGGTTGTCTTTTTGCTGAGTTTATTTTTGTGTATGGTGTTAGGGAGTATTCTAATTTCATTCTGTTACATGTAGGTGTCCAGTTTTCCCAGCACCACTTATTGAAGAGACTGTCTTTTCTCCATTGTATTCTTGCCTGTTTCATCATTGGTGTATAGGAATGCAAGAGATTTCTGTGCATTAATTTTGTATCTTGCAACCTTACCAAATTCATTGATTATCACTGGTAGTTTTATGGTGGCATCCTTAGGATTCTCTATGAGTGGTATCATGTCATCTGCAAACAGTGACAGTTTTACTTCTTCTTTTCCAATTTGGATTCCTTTTATTTCTTTTTCATCTCTGATTGCTGTAGCTAAAACTTCCAGAACTATGTTGAGTAATAGTGTTGAGAATGTTTGTCATCTATGGCCTTTATTATGTTGAGGCAGGTTCCCCCTATGCCCACTTTCTGGAGAATTTTTATTATAAATCAGTGTTGAATTTTGTCAAAAGCTTTTTCTGCATCTATTGAGATCATCATATGGTTTTTACCCTTCAGTTTGTTAATATGATGTATCACATTGATTGATTTGCATATATTGAAGAATCCTTGCATTGTAGGATTGTATTGCTATAAACTTCCCTCTTAGAACTGCTTTTGCTGCATCCCATAGGTTTTGGGCCGTAACGTTTTCATTGTCATTTGTTTCTAGGTGTTTTTTTGATTTCTCTTTGATTTCTTCAGTGTTTTCTTGGTTATTTAGTAGCATATTGTTTCACCCCCATGTGTCTGTATTTTTTACAGTTTTTTTTCCTGTGATTGATATCTAGTCTCATAGCATTGTGGTCACAGATGATACTTGATACAATTTCAGTTTTCTTAATTTACAAATGCTTTATTTAGGACCCATGATATGATCTATCCTAGAGAATGTTACATGAGCACTTGAGAAGAAAGTGTATTTTGTTGTTTTTGGATGGAATGTCCTATAAATATCAATTAAGTGCATCTTGTTTAGTGTATCATTTAAAGCTTGTGTTTCCTTATTTATTTTCATTTTGGATGATCTGTCCATTGGTGAAAGTGGGGTGTTAAAGTCCCCTACTAGGATTGTGTTACTGTCGATTTCCCCTTTTATGGCTGTTAGCATTTACCTTATGTATTGTGGTGCTCCTATGTTGGGTGCATAAATATTTACAGTTGTTATATCTTCTTCTTGGATTGATCCCTTGATCATTATGTAGTGTCCTTCTGTGTCTCTTGTAGTAGTCTTTATTTTAAAGTCTATCTTGTCTGTTATGAGAATTGCTACTCCAGCTTTCTTTTGATTTCCATTTGCATGGACTATCTTTTTCCATCCCTTCACTTTCAGTCTGTATGTGTCCCTAGGTTTGAAGTGGGTCTCTTTTAGACAGCATATGTAAGTGTCTTGATTTTGCATCCATTCAGCCAGTCTGTGTCTTTTGGTTGGAGTATTTATCCATTTACATTTAAGTTATTTATCAATATGTATATTACTAATACCATTTTCTTAATTGTTTTTGGTTTGTTATTGTAGGTCTTTTCCTTCTCTTGTGTTTCCTGCCTAGAGAAGTTCCTTTAGCATTTGTTGTAAAGCTGCTTTGGTGGTGCTGAATTCTCTTAGTGCTTGCTTGTCTGTAAAGGTTTTAATTTCTCCATCAAATCTGAATGAGATTCTTGCTGGGTAGAGTAACCTTGGTCATAGGTTTTTCCCTTTCAGCACTTTAAATATGTCCTGCCACTCCCTTCTGGCTTGCCGAGTTTCTGCTGAAAGATCAGCTGTTAACCTTATGGGGATTCCTTTGTATGTTATTTGTTGCTTTTCCCTTGCTGCTTTTAATATTTTTTCTTTGTATTTAATTTTTGTCAATTTGATCACTATGTGTCTTGGCATGTTTCTCCTTTGATTTATCCTGTGTGGGACTCTCTGTGCTTCCTGGACTTGACTGATTATTTCCTTTCCCATATTCGAGAAGTAATCTCTTCAAATATTTTCTCAGACCCTTTCTTTTTCTCTTCTTCTTCTGGAACCCCTATAATTCGAATGTTGCTGTGTTTAATGTTGTCCCCGAGGTCTCTGAGACTGTCCTCAATTTTTTCCATTCTTTTTTCTTTATTCTGTTCTGCGGTAGTTATTTCCTCTATTTTATCTTCCAGGTCACTTATCTGTTCTTCTGTCTCAGTTATTCTACTATTCATTCCTTGTAGAGAATTTTTTATTTCATTTATTGTGTTGTTCATCATTGTTTGTTTGCTCTTTAGTTCTTCCATGTCCTTGTTAAATGTTTCTTGCATTTTGTCTATTCTATTTCCAAGATTTTGGATCATCTTTACTTTCATTACTCTGAATTCTTTTTCAGATATTTCCTCTTCATTTGTTTGGCCTGGTGGGTTTTTACCTTCCTCCTTCATCTGCTATGTATTTCTCTGCCTTATTTTACTTAACTTACTGTGTTTGAGGTCTCCTTTTTGCTGGCTCCAGGTTCATAGTTTCCATTGTTTTTGGTGTCTGCCCCCAGTGGCTAAGGTTGGTTCAGTGGGTTGTGTAGGCTTCCTGGTAGAGGAAGCCTGTGTTCTGGTGGATGAGGCTGGATCTTGTCTTTCTGGTGGACAGGACTGAATCCAGTGGTGTGTTTTGGGGTTTCTGTGAACTTATTATGATTTTAGGCAGCCTCACTGCTAATGGGTGGGGTTGTGTTCCTGTCTTGCTACTTGTTTGACATGGTGTGTCCAGCACTACAGCTTGCTGGTCGTTGAGCGGAGCTGGGGCTTAATGTTGAAACAGAGATCTCTGGGAGAGCTCTCGCTGATTGATATTACTTGGGGCTTGGAGGTCTCTGGTGGTCCAGTGTCCTGAACTTGGCTCTCCCACCTCCGAAGCTCTGGCCTGACACCTGGCTGGAGCACCAAGACCCTTTTGGGAAGTCTGAGGTCTTCTGCCAGCATTCAGTAGGTGTTCTGTAGGAGTTTGTTCCACATTTAGATGTATTTCTGATGTATTTGTGGGAAGGAAGGTGATCTCCACGTCTTATTCCTCCACCATCTTGGAGGTCCTCCCCTAAACTGCTCTTTTTATATTAAGTATCTTACCTTTCAAGAATTAATTTGGGTATTTATTTTCCATGTTGTAACAAAATGCATAATTCTTTGGTATAATCTCCACATTGAACTGATTTCAGTGCTTATTGCTAGACTGTTTATATCAAAAATTTCCCCATTTTTATCTTTTAATTTTATTTCTTTCATCCCCTAATATTAAGAGGTTTCTTTTTTAAGAGTGCATATTTGGCATATTTTCTGGGGTCTTACATATATGAGAATGTCTTTATGCCACCTTCACAAAAGGAAGACCACTTGGTTGGGCATAAAATTGTCGAGTATAAAATTGTTCCCTTCAAAACTATAGACGTTGCTGCCTCTAGTTTGAAGGGATGATTTTTCCTTCCTCTTGATTGGTTACATTTTTTCCTCAGTTCTCATTTTAATCTTCTCTTCTTATTCTCATAATAGATATGATCTAGTCATATTCTCTCAAAAGTCAGAGTGTGTGGATTCTCTGTTGTCTTGAGAGATTGTTGAATCTCATCTTGGCTGTACAATTAAAAGGTGGTTTCTAGTAGATATTTACATGGTACAATTCACCTCTGCAGAGATAACATCTTCTCTCGTTCCCATATTCTGATATATGATACTGTGAACTCATAGAATATATGAAAACCTACCAGCAGACACTGCTGCCAAGGACCATGGTCTCTTCCCCAACCTGCAGTACCTCATACAACTCACAGGAGGTTGTGTGTCTCTGCCAGTTCCCTCCCCCACTACTCCATGAATACATCCTTGCCTCCCTTCCCCTGATTGATTTGTATATCTAATTGAACAGAGGGAGATGGTTAGTGGAGAATGGGAGAAGTAGAGAGTGAAAAGTAGAAGAGTCTATCCAGACTTCAGTGTTTTGGTTTGCTCAGAAAACCTACCTTTCATCTTGCCATAGACCCTGGTTCTCTAATTCTGGAAGCATTTTGAGGGAGGGGGTTAACCTGAGGTTTTACACCCGTTCCTATTTTTTTTCAAGTATTTCTATTATAAGTTGCTTTGCCTGGGTGGTTAAACAAAATGAAAATAACAGAACTTGTTCACTTCTTTAGCCTTACAACTTTCATTTCTAAAATTTAAACAAGTTAGACTGGATTCTGACCAATGGTTATTGTCATTTACCTACAGTTTAATCTTAGGAAAACTTAGAAAAACATAGCTAATTCCAGTGTAGATATCATGAAACAGCAAAGTGCTTCTTTTACTTTTAGCAAAAGAAGGAAACTTTTTTCTATGGTATAATTTAAACTTTCAGTGGAATTTTAAAGTTAACCTCCTTATCCATGCAACTTGTTTTACAGTTGAGACTTTTCAAGGTCCCATTCAGCTCCAAGGACTAGTGCCATTAGCCATATCTCTAGACCTTTGGAGCAATCAGTGGGATTGAATTTCAGTAATTCAGGGAAGCCTTGTGCAGGCAAAAGACTGCTTGGGGATCTGGCCTTGCCATAGCAGCTTCAGGTGTTCAGGTGTGCTGAGAGGCAGATGGCTTCCTGATTGGTGATCATCCCATCTTGAGACAGGAAGAGTCAAGGGCAACAGAGCTCCAGTTGGAGAGTGCACACCCTGAACGGAAAGCTATGGCCCCCTTGTCCCCTTGGGCAAAGTGAATGCTTTCCACATCATATTTTACTGAATCACAGTTTTCTGAGAATGTCCTAACAATTTCAAAATGACATTTTTATGTGGCTTAATGTTCCTAATTTGCTACAACTTATATTACATCTCTACTTGCCTAAACCAAGGACCAGATGGAATACATTCTGGTCAGGCATCCAGACAGTTACTATTTAGGGGATAATGTAGCCTTTTTAAATTTTTCACAAGAGAGTAAGAGTCTGATTTTAGTACTCTCCATTCACAGAATGAATTTTATGCCAAGATAAATTTTAGCTCCCAATATTACCTTTCAGTCGGAAACATTTTATCTTGGTTTTAGGGACCATTTGATTTTCTGATATTTTTTGGTAACAGTTTGCTAACATTTAAAATGAGATATAAATATTTGGCAAAGCATATAAACATTTTCCTTTACTTACTGCAAAAAAATATTGGATTTCTGTTTCAGCATAGAAATACAGTTAATGGAATTATGAGATGTAAGAATGATTGTATGTTGGAACTTAAAAGAAATGTATAATCAAGTACTTGAAAACATTTCTGTTTAGGCAATTTCAGTAACAAATACAATTTGAAATGGGTAACTTTTGGGGAAAAAATGGATTTCTGATAGACCAACTATTCTTTCAAAAGCCAAACTTGACATCCTGTTTGTTGGACCAAACTAGCCTCTTTCCAGTCATCACCCTATTTGATTTCACAGACAAATTGACACTCCTATTTCTTCTGTCCTTTATAGTTTCTCCCTACTTTGTTCCTGCAATGCCATTCTTAGCTCTCCTTCTATCTCTGTGAATGTTACCACTCAACTTCTGGTATTAATTTCTTTCTGTGTTTTTTTTTTTTGGCGGTACGCGGGCCTCTCACTGTTGCGGCCTCTCCCGTTGCGGAGCACAGGCTCCAGATGCGCAGGCTCAGCGGCCGTGGCTCACGGGCCTAGCCGCTCCGCGGCATGTGGGATCTTCCCGGACCGGGGCACGAACCCGTGTCCCCTGCATCAGCAGGCGGACTCTTAACCACTGCGCCACCAGGGAAGCCCTCTTTCTGTGTTTTTGCTCCATTATTATATTTTAGGTATGCCTCAAGATTCTGCCTTATTTTTTTTTTTTTTTGGTTTTTCTGTCTCTTGTACTTATCAAAAACCTAAACCAAACCAAACCAAAACAAAACAAAAATCCTCATCATTTGTGTAAGTACAAAGATGTATTGTTTCAACAAAGACGCCCTAATTATTCTCTTCTGAATAGTAATTCTGAATTTCTGATTTTTTTGGTTTTCCCTAAAATTTTTGCTTTTTTTTTTTTTTTTTTGGTTCTTCTGTCTCTTGTACTTATCAAAAACCTAAACCAAACCAAACCAAAACAAAACAAAAATCCTCATCATTTGTGTAAGTACAAAGATGTATTGTTTCAACAAAGACGCCCTAATTATTCTCTTCTGAATAGTAATTCTGAATTTCTGACTATCTGCTTACATTTTTACCTTTACAACTCATACAACCATCACATGTAATAATTAATAATTAAATTCATTACTTTCCCCTTAAAACTGACATCCATCCTAATTTCCCTCTATTTGTATATGCAAGAGTAGTCTCCTTATCACTCAGGCTGAAAACCCAGGGCTTTCTTTAATTCTTCCTTACTACCAACATCTAAATTGTCACCATGTTCTGTTGAATCTGATGTTAAAGTGTCCTTGAAGGAGAGTCCACCAAATTATAATTTACAGTCTCTACCATCAAGTATGCAAACATTTTTTCTGCAGCATTGTCAATACTGTGTACTAAAAATTGTTTTAGTCTTTAGAAGTAACATTGCTACCAACCTTAAGAAATAAAAAGAACTATAAACTAATGCTATGAACAGTCATCTGCTTAAAAATGAGACAACTTAGATGAAATGGACAAATTCCCAGAAAGGCACAAACTATCAAAACTGTCTCAACAAGAAATAGAAAACTCAAATAGACCAATGATAAGTAAAGCAATAGAATTTTTAATTTTAAAAATTCTCAAAAGAAAATCTGAAACCCATATGAATTTGCTGGTAAGTTTTATCAAACATTTGTAGAAGAACTAACAATTCTTTACAAATTATTCCTAAAATATAACAGTGGAGGGAAAACTTTTCAATTCTATCTATGAGATCAGTACTACCTGGATACCAGAACTAGAGAAAGACATTGCAAGAAAAGAGAAAGGCAGTAGATCAATACCTCTTACAATTTTAGTTGCAAAAATCCTTAACAAAATAATAGTAAACCAAATCTGGCACCACTTAAAAAAAGGATTATATATTTACAAACAAGTGTGATTTATCTCAGGAAATGCAAGGTTGATTTAACATCTGAAAATCAATTAATGTAATACATCATATCAATAAAATAAAAGACAAAGACCAGGATCATCTCAAAAGACACAGATAAAACATTTGACAAAATTCAACACCTTTCATGATAAAAACACTGCAAACTTGGAATAGAAGGGAAGTTCCTCAACCTGATAAAGGGCATCTATAAAAACCCAGTACTAATATCATACTTGATGGTAAAAACTAAACGTTTTCCCCTTAAGATCAAGAATAAAACAAAAATGTCCACTCTTGCCCCTGGAGATTCTAGTCCAGATCAATAAGACATGAAAAAGAAATAAAGATCATCCAGATTAGAAAGGAAGAAGTAAAACTGTCTTTTTTGCAGGTTGCAGCAAATCCTAAGAAATCCAATAAAGAACCATGAGAACTAATAAATGAGTTCAACAAGGAGGCAAGATACAAGATCAATATACAAAAATCAGTTGCATTTCTGTATGTACCAGAAATAAAAATGTAAAAATGAAATTAAGAAAACAATTCCACTTACAATAGCACTAAAAAGAATGAAATACTTAGAAATTTACTTAGCCAAAAAAGCGCATGATTTGTAAACTGAACACTACGAAACATTGCTGAAAGAAATTACAGAAATTAAATGAAAAAAACTAAATAATGGAAAGATGTCTAAAGTTAATTGATTAAAAAGCAAAATGTTACATGGCAAGGCCCTCCAAATTATCTAGAGATTTAACACAATTCCCCTCAAAATCCCAACTGAATTCTTTCTAGAAATTAACAAGCTCATCCTAAAATGAATATGGAAATAAAAGGGACCAAAAAAGCTAAACGAATCCTGAAAAAGAACAAAGTTGGAGAACTAACACTTCCTGATTTCAAAACTTACTAAACTATAGTAATAAACTAATGTGGTGCTGGCATAAGGATAGACATATAATTCTGTGTAATTAAATTTAGAGTCTAGAATAAACTCTAAAATTATAAATTCTTAGAGTAAAACATAGTAAATCTTTGTAATCTTGGTTTAGGCAAAGCATTCTTAGACAAAAAAAGTACAAATACTGAAGGAAAAATAAGTAATTTGGTTCCATCTTTGTTAAAAACTTTTGTGCTTCAAAGGACACTATCAAGACAATGGAAAGACAATTCACAAAATAGGAGAAAATATTTGCAAACCATTTATGTAATAAAAGACTTATAGCAAGGGTATATAAACAACTCTGAACTCAGCAATAAAAAGAGTCCCAAAACAGACATTTCTCAGAATAGCTATTGAAAAAAAGATGTTAAGAAGTGTTGGTAGGATCTGGAAAAACTGTAACCCTCATGCTTTGGTAGTGGGAATGAAAAATGGTACAGCTGCTTTGGAAAGTAGTTTGGCTGTACCTCAAAATATTAAACTTGCAGATACCATATGACCCAGCAATTTCACTTCCAGGCATATACTCAACATATCTATGTCCATTCAAAGCTGTGCTTGAATGTTCATAGCATTACTATTCATAATAGCCAAAAATTGTAAACAACCCAAATGTACATCAATTAATGAATAAATAAATAAAATGGAACATTATATAGCAATTTAAAAAATAAGAAGAATACTGATATATGCTACAAAATGGGTGAACCTTGAAAACATGCTGAATGAAAGAAGCTGGTCACAAAAGGCCATTTTGTGACCATTGATATAACTGTGATTCCATTTATATGAAATGTTCAGAACAGGAAAATCCATCAAAGAAGAAAGTAGATTAATGGTTATCTGGGGCTGATATATAGGATTGGGAGGAATTAGGGAATGATTGCTAAGGGGTACAGGGTTTCTTTTGAGGATGAGGAAAATGTTTTCAAATTATATGATAGTTGCACAATTCTGTGAATATATTCTAATTGGGTGAATTGAGTAGTATGTGAATTATATCACAACAAAGATGTAAAAATGTTCTAGTCTTTACAATCAAAGTGAAAAATAGTTATATAATTGGCATTTTAATTTGTATATACTTGACTGTGTGAAAATGAGTATCTTTTCATACAGTTATAAAACCATTGTAATTTTTTTGCATATACTGTCTACTGATGAATTTGACTTATTTTTCTGTTGGGCTGTTGGATTTTCCTTATTGATTTGTAATTAAAATAATACATTTATTTACTAAGTAAAGTAATATTTTTATTTATAAGTAAAATAATACATTGCCTGATGTATACTGTAAATATTTTTTTTCAATTATTCACTTGTCATTTTGTTTATGGCAATTTTTGTCCTTGTATAAAAATTTAATGTGTTTAATCAGTTATCAGTCTTTACTTCCTGGTTTCCTTGAACTGTTTCTTGCTTATTCACAAAGATTTTTTTCAAGATAAAATAAAATCACTCCATATATTCTTCTATTATTTTTCAAATTTCATTCTTTATGATTTTTGGGTTTTTTTTTTAAAGTCTTTATTGAATTTGTTACAATATTGCTTCTGTTTTATGTTTTTGGTTTTTTCGCCATGAGGTATATGGGATCTCAGCTCCCTGACCAGGGATCGAACCCATACCCTCTGCATTGGAAGGCGAAGTCTTAACCACTGGACTGCCAGGGAAGTCCTCATTCTTTACATTTCAAACTTTGACCCATTTGGAATTTATTTGAAATTCAGATTGAAATAATAATCTATTATTACTATTTCCACATTATTAGACTGTTATCCCTACATGATTTACTGAATTATCTTTTATCCACCAATTTGAATACAATAGAGTGCATTAAATTTGCTCAGTTACTTAGATCTTTTTCATCTCTTCTATTGTGCTGCCTGTCTAATCACTCTTCTTTAGAAGCATTCTGCCTCGCAGTTTTATATTTATTCTCATACTTGCACAGGCAAGTCACCTTTCTTATTTTTTAGTTATTTTTTGACTATATTTACATGTTTACTTTTCTACATGAACATCAGAATAAACTTGTCTAAAAGGGGAAATTAGAAGGAACCATATAAACATTCGTATAAGGGACCATATACACATATGCATTTTTTAAATGTTGAAATTACATGATATTTTTATTTTAAGAGAAAGTTTATATCTTTACAGTACTGTGTTTTCCTAGTTAAAACAGAATACAACTTTCCAATTCTCAAGTCTTTTAAAAATTATTTCTCAGTAAATTTTCTATTTCCTTAAATGTTCTATATGTATGTCTAGGTACTGTAGCTTTGTTGTTGGATCTTGTCTTCCATTTTATTTTCTATGAAGTAGAATCATGAAATTGACTTTTTTCTAAGTTAAAAAACAGAAATTTTGGCAATTTCATATGATTCAAACTAATAATTGGTTGTTTTAATAAAGGAAAATACTTTTCACTTATTAATTTGTGATCATCTAACTTAAATTCTTACTGTTTTAATATTTTTTCAGTTGATCATTTGGGGTTCTGGTCTAAAATCAGATCATCTTTCTTATTTTTATGCTGTACTATTCTTTCTTATTTTTGATGCTTTGTATCGTCCCCTTGTTATTTGACTTAGTACTTCCAGAACATTTAACAATTATGGCATCATTCATTCAATGATATCTGTTGAGCATCTGCCATGTTCTAGAGCCTAAGATTCATCACTAATCAAATCAGATAAAATTCCTTATGTGGAATGTAGAATGGGAATTCTAGCATTCTTCCATTTTTCTTGACTTTAATGTGAATGAGTCAAAAAGTATTTAAAATATTATGCTGCTTTTTTTTGAGTAGGGCATAAGTACATATTGTGTTAAGAACATTTTCATCTTTTCCTGTATTATCATGATCATTTCATATGACTATATGGTTTTTGTCATCTACAGGAATGAACATATATTTCTTCCTATTTGACCTATTAATTTTGTGAATTTCATTAATAATGTTCAATCATTTTATTCCTGAGATGAGCACCAATTAGGCAAAGTGAAAGATTCTTAAAATATTCTGGAAGGTTTTAGTTACTAATACCTAGGATTTTTGTGTTGATATTGATAGGGAGGCTACTCTATAATGTTTTATAATCTGTGTGACTTACCAGCTTTCGTTTTATTGGCTTCATAAGGAGGAAATTTGTCTCTTTATTCACTTTTAAAAAAGTAAATTGTTTAAATCGCATTAGAAATTGTTTGTTCCTTGAAACTAAAAATATTTACCTTTGAAAATATACTGATGTATACTGTCTTTTCTTGAGATTTTCCTTTAATAGTGCTTTTTATTTCCCACATGATAATCCATAGGTTTCAATTTTCTGGTTGAGTTCAGTTTAGGAATGTATATTTTTTGAGAAAATCATTTTTGTTCAGGTCTTTGAGTTTATTAACATAAATGTGAGTGAAGTAGTTTGTATAATTGTTGTGTAGTCCCCATATTTATAGTTATTTTTCTCAAGAACAGGTATGTTGTAAATGACTCAAGGATAAGCTCTTTTGCCATGGCCAAATCTCCAGGCAGTGAGGGCAGGGAAAAAAGTGAGAGGAAAATGGGAGGGAACTGAAGAAAGGGCCATGTCCCATGTGGGGTGCTGGCTGGCATGAAGACGAAAGAATAATAAAGGTTAACATTTACTGAACGCTTACTGTGTTACAGGAGCTTCCCCAGTAAAGTTTTACAACAGACCCCAACCTCCCCCCGAGATTGGTATGGCTGTTCATTCATTTTCACAGATGAGGAAATTGGGACACTGAAATGTTCAACAGTGTGCTCAAGGTTGTATGATCACTAAAAAGCTGAGCTGGGAATTGAAAGGAGGCAGCAGAGCCTACTTTTCTTAATCAGCGTGTGAGCTAAGGAAGGTGAAGAATTGCATGATGCGGAGTGAAGAATTTAGACAATTCAGTCGTAACTTGGAGGAATATTGGCTCTTAGAAATTTGCAGAAATCTTGAAAAATGAACTAAATACCAGAAGATAATGGGTTCAAGCTGAATTTACCTAGGTCTTCAGTGGCAAAATGATCCCTCTTGATATCAGTGAAAGACTGAATACACAAGCAGATAATGGTCAGAACACATATAAAAGTAAAACTTTGACCCACAACCTGCAGCAACCAGCTTAGGAAACCAATCTGTAAGTCAGACTTGTAGGAAGTCAGACTGTTATCTCTACTTACAGGTATGGGAAGCCAAACAATAATCCCTATAATGATCAACTCAAAATGTCCAGGACTTGATTAATAACTGACAGGTTCCCTAATTGTGTCCCCACTTCCAACTTAGGCTCAACCAGAGAAAGCCAAATACATACCCCTAAGCACTTACATAGGATGCCCGATTCTGGTTAGCCTGCCCACAGCCAACATGCCCACAGCCAACAGCCTCCAACCAGGGCACACTGAGCCTTTCCTTTTTCCCATTCTGAAGCTTTCCCACTCCTCAGTCTGCCTTTGAGTCTTTACCAAATGCAGGTGGTGGTGGCTGACTCACCTCCTATACCAGGCTCTGGATAAATATCCCTTGCTTGTTCTCATTTGGTTGGTCTTCATTTAGTTCCACAAGTGTTACTATTCTGTGTGTATGTGTCTGTGTTTTCCATAGCATTGCATTTCCATTGTAAGAGCTTGAAGACTAGGCTCTTGATTTATTCTTGGTTATATCTCCCTGAGCATAACCTGGTGTGTTTTACATTAGTAGGGAGCCAGAATATTTGCTGAATAGAATTTTTAATGAGAATTCAATTAGCTTATGTTTCCTTGTGCTATATAAAATGCTTCCCTCTGTAGTAGTTATTTAGAGTTTAATAAATTATGTTGAAAAGATATTGCCCCTGTTGTGTAGTAGCTTAGATAATAATAATAATAACATATTAATATTAATCTATTAATAATAACAGCACTAATCACATGCCAGACATTATTTTAGTTGTTTCAAATATATTAACTCTCAACACAGCCCCAGAAGGCAGGCATTATGATGACTCCTGTTTTACACATGAGGGAACTAAGGGCAAAAAGCTTAATTAAGTTGCCAAAAGCCACAGAAACTAGAAACTAGTGGAGCCAACATCTAGACTCAAGGAATCTAATCCTAGAGCCTTAATTGCTAAACTATAATGTCTCTCAATTTTAAAGACAGATTTAATATTGTCCACTTCTGGGACCTAGGCATCAAGTTCTGGAGGCACAAAATAGGGTCCCTGCTTTTGCGGAATGTGGGCATTTAAAAAAATTGTATCTTTGGGAAGGGGAATGAGGGCATTGAGGGATCGTAAAGGAGGGGACATAGGGTGGGTATTGGAAGATGGATTTTGTGGTGAGTAGTTTTGTCCCCAAAGACTCAGCACAAGTATGACTAGTGATGGGGTTTGTGGAGGGAGTGGAAAGCAGAAAAGTTCTTGCAGAAGGAGACAGAGGCTAAATCCTGGAGTTCTTTGTGGGCTATATGCGAGAGCTTGGATTTTATCCAAGTTTTATACAAAGAAGACATCGGAGAATTTTAACTATGGCGGGGGAGTGTGAGTTGACATTATCTGCATTAAATATGCATATATTCCCTTCCTTTTGGGCTCAGCCCTCTTTCCTTTACAGAACAAACAATAAATAAGAGTTTTGAGAGGCCACAAGGGAAGGCCTGGGCTTGGGGACAGGTGGGGGTGGGAGCCTAACATACATTTCATCTCACAGCACCCCCTAAGGGAGATGGCACCAGATAAGAAGCCAAGCCAAAAGGTGAGGAAGGGGTGAAATGGGATAGAAACTCAGGTCTGCCTGACTTGCATGGCCTCACAGACAGTTGCTTCTAGTCCTCATTCTGATATTGAATGAATCAGTTTAACTGCTTCCAGTTCCTGTTACCTTAAATGTAAAATAAGACAGTATTACCCCTAAATCTTTAGGATTCTGTAATTCTAATCATAGAAACAATCCCAGTTTGGTGAAATGCTTAACCTTCTCCAATGCAGACAATATTAACAGTCTCCACGTATAGTGGGCTGAAGTCCCGTCATTCAAAAGTGACCCCAGGGAGTAGGTTATTGCTTTCCAAACACAATAAAGAGGCCATGAAACAAAAGTGTTTGAAATTCTACCAATATAAACAGAGCGCTTCTTCTCTATTAATGCATTAAAACAATTCTATAAAAAGTAGAAAATTCCTTGCAGTCCCAAACCGCCAAATCTGCCCCTGAGTTCCAAGGAGTATACATCTCTCAGGTCAGATTTTAGATTTTAAAGATGCTCTGAGCGAAGAGGAAAAAATTCTCTCTACTTTGGCCTAGTCCCAAGAATGTCAACACTGGTGGCCTGTGAGCTTCTGCCTCTGCTGCAGTCGTCTCTAAACAATGACCTCTTAGGCTGAACTATCATTAGGTATAAAAGGTCTTAGTAGCAAAGAATGGTGCAGAGGACCTCTGAGAATGAGTTTCTGCATCACAAAAAGGCCAATATGTTGGGAGACATCACATGAAACACATATTTCTAAATCTGCTCTTTAAAAAGTATATATTTCCGGGCTTCCCTGGTGGCACAGTGGTTGAGAGTCTTGTTTTGAAAAAAAAAAAAAAAAAAAAAAAAAAAAAAAAAAGTATATATTTCCCAGTATAAAGTTAATATACTATAAAATTCGTTAAGTTTATTAAAGAAAATTTAGAAAATACAAAAAAGTAAGAGCTAAAATATTATTCCTGGTACCACACTAGTTCCATTGTCATTGGTGTATTTTTCCCAATTTTTAGGATAATGAATACATTTTTGATTGCCTTTTTACATAGGTCCAACAATATGTTATAAACAATTTATATCCTGCTAAAACTTAATTTAATAAACAATGAAATTCCTTATTAAAATTAATTGATTCTCCTGAAGAATAAATCCATGAAACTGTCCACAGGAACATAGTGGAAACGTAAAATAACCAACCTTGTTCAGCATATTCTAAACAAAAATTACAAATTTTCCTAGAATAAAATATCACCAGATAAGTATTATGCTTCCATATGCCAAACAAATGTAGTTATTCAATTTTAATATAAAAATGCCAAATCACTCTAGTTATGAAAGTTAACAGAATAGAAAATTAAGTACAGGAGATGTTAAAAGTTTGCTCAAAATTAGAATAGAATATGGATAGAAGTTTTTGCAAGGAAGAGAGGCAAAAAAAGGTAATTACTTATCCATCGAGGAGATTGGGAGGTGCCTGTCTCTCTCCCTAAAATTCCTGACCGTGGGAAGAAAAAAAAAGCTAATTAGGAGAGATATGTCTACATTAGGAAGATGAAATAAGACTAAGAAAGTGAATAAATTGTAAGAATGTATTATGTATTATAAATAATGTCTTTTCCAAAATGTAAAAAGCATTAAAGAATAAACACTGGATGTGGTCTATTTTTTCCAGTAAAATAGCAGGCCTTTCAAAAAAAATAGTTCAAGAGCAAAACAATCCGGAAGAAAATAAATGTCCTGGAATATTAAGTGGATTCTTAGAACGTATTTTGGCCCAATTTAATGAGATGATTACATAGAATTTTAAAAGAAGAGTATTCAAAGAAAATGATAATCAATAGAAACATAATTATTCTGCCAATTGCTAAGCCAGATGATGCTCATTAACTGAATTATGGATATTTATGGGACATTTTATTTGGAGAGTAGAGGTATAGTTGACGCAGATGAATTGTTGGTATAGTGGGGAAGAGTTTATGCTGCTTCCTGGTTGCATAATCTTGGGTCAGTTACTTAATGTCTCTGTGCCTCATTTTTCCTGTCTGTAAAATGGGAGTAATAGTACCTACTTCATATGACTATCATGACAATAAAAGGAGATGAGGTATTTATTTATTTATTTGGTATACGGGCCTCTCACTGCCTTGGCCTCTCCCGTTGCGGACCACAGGCTTCGGGCGCGCAGGCTCAGCGGCCATGGCTCGCAGGCCCAGCCACTCAGCGGCACGTGGGATCTTCCCAGACCGGGGCACGAACCCGTGTCCCTTGCATCGGCAGGCAGACTCTCAACCACTGTGCCACCAGGGAAGCCCGAGATGAGGTATTTAAAGGGCATGACACAGTGCTGGCACATAGACCCAGAAGGAGCCAGTCATTGTATAAGACAAAATAATTGTGAGAATCAGATTTAGAATTCACATTTTCTTCTTTCCTGCTTGATGTTACTTAGGAAGTAATATGAGTATCTTTACCAGAGACCTTATCATAGACAAAGTCAGCAACCCCTCACTGATGCAGTTTGTGCAAGACAGAAGCAGAAAAAAATAACACTAATCTTCACTTACTTCCCCCCTGAACTCCTATGCTTTTGAAAACAGAAGCGTGAGTCAGAAGTTAAACAATAAAGGAAGAGGTAAGAATAATCTGGTAGGGGTAAAAAATCTACCCAGATGACATTTGTACTTGGTGTAATTATCATTTCTCTGCTAAGTTCCACTAATTTTAGTTATGAATATAATCTCATCGTAGGTTTAGTGGTGGTCAAACAAGAGCTGCCTAATCTCTAAAGCGGAAACTAAGTAAAAAGTAAAAGTGCAAATGTAATCATGTGGTCACATGTTCATCCTTCACATGAGTTGTTAATGGGTTTCTTAGACTCTGGTGGAATAAAGTCAGTGTACTGGGTCTGGTCCCGTGTGAGCCAGTTAACTGCTTTAAGACATGTTTACCTCAGTCAAACTTGGCCTGTCACCTTGCAAATGCATGATTTTGGAAGGAACAGTGGTTAAGTTAATGGGTAAGTGATAGTTAAGAGGGTAGGAGAAAGGATTCAGTCCTAGTGATGGTAGGTTACTTCAATAAAAGAAGATTGATGCATAAAAGATAGTATAAAGTGATATTTTCATGTAGAAGCACAAATGTTTTGTAAGGCATATTGTAAAGGTCAAAAATAGAAAAAACTTAATCTCAGTTTGCTATATGACCATATTCACCAAAAAAAGTAAGTTAAATATTCTAATAATCTTCAAAACCCACTCTAACTTCCTCTTTGTTCCATTTGTTTTCATTAGCTTTACTTCTCCAGATAAGACCTCATATTGGGCCAGCTTCATATTTCTGTAATCTTCTTAGGAGACCAGGCCCCCAGACTCCTGCTATGGCCTTCATTATTCATAAGATAAGATCAGATTATCTTCTCACCTTGAGGGAAGTGACAAAACTCTGGTGTAACTTAGACTGTCTTCTAATCTTTCCATCTGCCTGGACTAAAGATTCCTATTAAGGCTTGATTTCTTTCATCTTTTATTAGGTCACAGTTTGATAAGTTGGTCTGTAATATCCTAGCACCTTAATTTCTCTTTGGTCTTTTATTGAACTGAATTCCCTACATTTTGGAGTTGGGAAGAAAAAGGACAATTCCTTAAGAGTAAGGGCTGTAGGGTCTCTGAACTGTAATTCAATAGGATTTTCTATTCTAAAGGACAAAATAATACATCCATGTCTGTTATGAATTGTGTGTAGAACATGCTCCTATCATCTTCCCTTGCTTGTTGAGTGCACACTGGAAAAAATGGCTGTGATGTTAGATTTATGAAGCCCCCATGTTCTTCCAGCCAATTTAAGTTTACTATCCAAGCCTCAGACCCTTCCTGACAGATATGATGGAACTGGTACTGGTAGTCACTCCCAGCCGAGTCTGTCTTTGATGTTTTATTAAGTGTATGATTTACTATTTCTTCCTTTGATTTACCAGTGGAAGTAAGAAACAAGAACCTTAGGTTGGTAACAAAATCCAAATGGTCACTTTTAAGGAACTGCTTTAAATGTGTTAGTTTTCAGAATAGTGAGACCTACACTATTTTCCCATCATCACACATATGTTCAAATTTGAAGATGGTTCTGTGATCGAACTACATCATTTGAAGAAAATTTAAGCACTTCATGCTGGAAGGAAAAGCAGTTATCTTGTGTGTGTGTGTGTGTGTGTGTGTGCGCGCGTGCGCGCACATGTCCGCACGTAAATTAGCAAATCCTTTCCCCTGGTTAAAAAAAGTAACAATGATGTCACTTCATCTAGTTCCTTGCAACCTAGAAAAGCGTTAGAAGTTGATCAGTGTTGCAGGGTTTTCTTCCTTCCGCTAAGGTACTAATAATCCCCCTATGGTCCTAATAATCATCATTTCTGAACACTAGAAAATAAAATGCCAGATGTGTATCTCTACACAGTACTTCGAAGGATGCTACAGGGAATGCTGACATTTTGGATCTTGGGACGTTGTTATGCTTGAAGCTTAACTGGTGAAACATCAACATTCTTTGCCTTTTCTTTGCAAAATATTTGCTGTAAAGTGTAAATAAAGAAAGGGGAGTATTTTTTCACATTGCTATGCTAAAACATCTGGCATCTGAGGTTGTGTTTATACCCTTCTGCACTGCAGGCTCGTCCTTCAAAGCAATCTGGATTTTTCTTTCACCTCCTTGAATGTCCAAAAAGTAACTTTTATGTTTTTCTTAGGAAGACAATTTTGTCCAAGCATATGGAGCATCTTAAATACTGGGGCCAAAAAACAAGTCACTAAAGGAAAATCTCCAATTTATCTTTACAGCACACCTGTTTATATCCCAAGGGCTCAGTGTCACTCAGGGCTCTACCTCCATTCTCAAAATGTCAGATCCAAAAATAACATAGTGCTTTATGGAACATAATTTCACTCGAAAATGTATTTCCACCTTGCCTTGTTCCAAACAATATGATTACAAAGAATCACTCAATATGATAAAGCAAATAAATAAGAACTGAGAGGAAATTGGGTAGAAAATATAATGGAAATTGAACATAAAATAAGGGTAGGAAAACAAGAAGTAAGCTTAATACACAAAATGCATGCTGTATACTCACAAGAGGTGAGCTACAAATTTGGCTCTAGTAAACAAGCAAAGAAGAGAGAGAGGATTAATCATATGAGTTTCAATGTGAAGAAAGAAAGACAAACCAGGAGAAATTATCTCTCTTTCTGGTACAAAGCATTATGAGAATTTTTCCTCTGTGTCTTCATAAAAAGAACATGTTAATGGTGAAAACAGTATCTTTAGTATTATTCTTGTTATGATTATAGCAATGGCCTTCACAAGGCTGTTGAAATAATGTTCCTTAAAGTGGGTCCATGAAGTTCCTCCAAAGCAAAGTTCCATAATAGGAATCCTAAGATGTCATCCGAGATCACAGATCACTGGTGGTCTCACAGAATCCAAGGTGACATTTTAGTTTACTGACTACTTAGCCTTAAGAAAAATTCTTCATAAATATCCATTCATGCATTTGTTTAACAAAAAAATATTTGTGAAGCAGTGGCTATGTGCCAACCATTGTTCCTGGTGTTGGGTATGTAGAAAATAGACAAAGTCTCTGTTTTCATGGAACTTGAATCCTAGTGAGGATGGCAGAAACAGACAATTAAAAGGTAAAAAAAAAGGGGGGGGGAAGTAATTTTAGAGAATGATAGTGATAGTGCTGAGACAAAAATTCAGCTGGGTAATGATACAAGAAGGGACAACTTTTGATGAGTTGGTCAGGAGATGCCTCCCTCAGGCAGTGACAGTTGAGATGATTTATAAATCATGAGAAGAACCAGGCAAAAATCTGGAAAATCCCAGCAATCCCAGCAGAGTGAACAGTAATGCGAATTTCCAAGAGTGAACTTGAGCTCCATGTGTTGGAGAGGCTTGTGGGACTGGAATGTGCTGAACAAGGGGGATGGTAGCAGGAAGACCTTGAACCTGCATGGCTCTATGGCTCCTCTGTGCAGATAAGAAAAAGGCTCAGCTACCCTAAAACATTTGAATTCCATCTTTTGGTAATTGTCATAATGCCATATAATTATGATAATTGTTTGGTATTGTTGTAATATGTCAGAAGAAGACCTTTGACTGACATATGTTGGAAAATTGTCGTAATAAATAAAGACATCTATGATGTCATGTGATTCCTGTTGATTGCTATTATAAAAATACTCCAATACAATTTGGGGAAAGATCACAGTCAGTAGAGAGCCACAGCTAACATGGCAGTTGAGGTCAATCAATAGACCTTCATATTGTGGAATTAGACTCGCTAATTTCAGTGACACTGTGTTCTAACATGAGTCTTCACAGATCCTGGGTGTCTGCCGGATGCAAGCCAGTCAGTGTCAGAGGTGGAGGAATTCTTTCAGGTGCTAAGGAGCCCCTTGAGGCACTGGATTAGAGAGAGAAGGTTATTAAATCATCACTCACGCTGCAAATCATCTCCACAAGTCTTTAAATGTGAGCAATGTACTCCCTCATGCTTGGTAAGATTGGAAAATTATAGTGAGGAATGGGAATATACCTCCTAACTAGAAAGATCATCTAAGATTTTGAAAATCTCTAGTCTAGTTAAGCAATAGTTTGCTTAAATGCAGAAAATACAGAGCACAGTGATAAAAGGCTGGGAATTCCTTGAAAATATGGTTCTGGTCCTCCTTTCAAACTAAACTAAAGGGAAGAAGATATAAAACCAAAGAAATGGGTATATTACATACTCAAGCTGAATAGCAATTTGGAGTTCACAGCAAATTATAAGCAGTCTGTGAAAGTAGGAGTATATTTGCTATTTTTAAGAACATTTTCTACTTCTATTACCTATTAATTAACTTCCTATACAGTGTTCAGGTTAAGGAAATATGACTGTGTACAAATTTCTATTAAACGATGTGTTTGTTTTGGTTTCCAGATTTAAATACTAGCTTCCCTTCTGGAATCTTCTAGTATTAAACAGATTTCTTTTCTTAGTGATAATTTATCGGAGGCCATAGACTGATGTCACAATGGTGTTAATTAAGAAAATGATAAAAAGCTGTTGTGGCAGCTGTTTCCAAGATGTCAAATCCTAGAGGATGATGTCACTTTCATTTAAAAGTGCATTTATTTTTTTCCCAGTAAATTCTGCCATTTATAAACATCCTTTATAACAATTAATAGAATATTGAAGGAGGCTATCTTTAAACATTAGGATTCATTTAACAGCTCAAGAGTTGTGAATTAGAGACTGTTACAGACTGATAGCTGGGGCCTATTCGTGTTTTAAGGATCGGTGAACAGACACAAACCCATTCTTCCTATTCATCCTCTCCCTTCCCCTGTGCACATCATCAACTTGTGTGAAAGACTGATAGAACTGTGTGTAAGGCAATAAAATGTCAAGGCATTTTTAAAAAACTTTAACAGTCAAATTATGTCATTAGTTGAGAAAAAGATTAGTTGCTCTACAAGCAATAGAAGTCCATTCATATTAGTCAGAAATTTCCACACAAAAATAATCACATCATCTATCTGGGCTTGAAGATTCACTTCTACCCCTCCAACAGCTAACTAAAAATTCCTCACTTTGCTGCTATTAGGCATGGCATATTTCTAGAATGTGCAAACATTGATTCTCTGTCTATACTGCAGAGAGTTAAGCAGACACTTGGCAGCTGTTCATTTCCCTGCACCAGTGGAGACAACCAGCTGTCCCGAATTACTTTATCAAGCTTCACAAACGAATATGCACGTAACCTAATAGCTGTGTAGACTTCGCCAGACAGTGGAGCATTAGAATTAATGTAAAGCAGCATAATTTGCTACAAATTATGCTAGAGAGCATAATGACATTGTCCTTATTTTTCTGGAACAAAGCCAAACAAGTTTTCAAGATCCATGGTATGCAGGGGCTTTGTTACCTCCAAAACAAAATAGGGGCATTTCTCTTGAAGAATGCATTAGAGATAAAAGGACCCCATGGTAATAGCTAATATGTCAGTAGGCTCTTCCTCTGCGCCCGGCGTCATGCTGAGCTCCTTGTGTGCGTTATTTCATTCTTTCATCACAGAGTCCCTGTGGACTCTTTATTATCATTGCCATTTCACAGCACCAAGGTTTAAAAATGTGCAATAACCTGTCCAAGTTTAGACAGCTAGTAGGTAAGTGAAGTAGTTGATTTCAAATCTTGCCATCTGCCTCCTTAATGTCTTTACTAGTAGGGTGGGCAGTTTAGCCCAGGATCATCCAGGATGTACGGTTTGATGGGCTGAGAGATATATCACTGAATGCAAAATGAAGGCAGTATCTATTTTCTGAAACTAATACAGCTAGTCTTGGAGATAAATATGTCAATTAAAGCCTGAATCCTGCTGATTATTTAGAAAAGAAAATCAAAACTGACTCTTCAAAAATATGGCTTTCTAACTTTTATCAATTGATTCACTTCCATTTCACGTCTGCATAGTCTCTTTTTGTCTCTGAAATCCTGAAATGCTATGGGATGAAAGGAACAGAAAATATTAACGTGGAATTTTATGTAGAATTTAGTAAAAAAAAAAACTTTTAAGATGAGAAAAGTTAGTTTACATAGTAATGCATTTGCAATGACCCATGAAAATAACTGAAGATATATTTGATCATAAGGTCAAACAAACAGCCTGATTGAAAGAATCCTCCTCATCCCTTCAACACTTTTATTTTTCATATTAGAATCCAAATCTGGATATGGAGAGTATAAATGGTTTAATAACACAACACTACCCCTCTGTGCCTCACTCCCTCTTCATGGTTGTGTAGGAAAAACAGAATGTAGTGGCAATAAACTCTGGTATAATTCTGGTACTTGAACAACATATGTGCTCAAAGAGTACTTGTTGAGTGAATTAATGAAAGAATATCTAAAGTGAGTAAATGATCTCAGAGTCATTTTTAAAAGGTAATTAATTACATTTAAGGATGGAACATAATTATTTCTAAAGTTATGAGAAGGAATTTCATGGGTTATATTGTTGTTATTTATTGTACGTAAATAACAGTGTTATTGATTGTATATAAGTAACAGAAAGGCTATCTATATGGTGAAAAAAATGAGTTTACAGTTAATTTGTTCATATCACCTGAAAGAACTTGACTAATCACTTCCATCCAGCCGTCCCCCAGGCATTCAGTTCAGAGTCAGAACCTATACCTCCCATGGCCTGAAAAATCCAAGTAAGGAAGATCCAGAGGACTTTTGTTTTAAATTCCACATGAATGATGACAGTATTGAAATTCAAAGTGCCTCTTCTCATATTAACGCATATATGTAGAATCTAGAAAAATGGTACAGATGAATCAGTTTGCAAGGCAGAAATAGAGACACAAATGTAGAGAACAAATGTATGGACACCGAGAGGGGAAGGGGGTGGTGGGATGAATTGGGAGATGGGGATTGACATATATACACTAATATTGTATAAAATAGATAATGAATGAGAACCTGCTATATAGCACAGGGAACTCCACTTCGCTGTACAGTAGAAACTAACACAACATTGTAAAACAACTATACCCCAATAAATAAATAAATTAAAAGTAAAAGAATTTATCCTAAAATCAAAACAAAAACAAAGTGCCTCTTCTAACCAGGGTGGTCTAAAGAACTATTAATTTTGCAGAGAAAGGGGGTCTGGCATAATTAGTTTTCTTTTCTTTTATTGGCCTTACTAGACTGTAAGGAGCTTGAGGGAATCAGTGTGGTGGCTGTTTGTTGGTTGTCTCTTCTCATCCTTTCTCCTTCCTTTCCTAATTTCACTCCAAATTTCCTAGCCATGTGGTTTGCCAAGAATTTATCACACCCCAACTTCTATGGAGTCCTGACTTAGACCGATCTCCATAGTTCGTATTCCCTACAGTAATTGGTTCAGGAGTAGACATGTAACACAAGCCAGTCAAGTGAGGACTGGAGATGCAATTCTGGGATTTGAAACTGAGATGTCTGAGAAGTAGACATTCTCATTTTCCACTAGAAATGGACTCTGAAAGATAGCTGGTGCCACAAGGAGAGCCATCCTTAGATGCCACCACCAGGAAATCAGAGCTGATAAATGGGGAGAGAGAAGCAAGGGTTTTAGTGATGCCATTGAGCCAACAGATCTAACCTGAAGCCTGTAAACTTTTCAGTCTGATAGTCCCCAAACTTCCCTTTATTTTAAAAGACAATTCGACTTGGCTTGAGTGTTATAGCCATATCTACTTTTTATTAGGCAGTGCCATACACACAGGAGGTTAAAGAGCAGAAAGTTCCTAAAACATGTTCTCTCAAACTTTAACATTGACTTTTTTTCAAAATGACACTTTTCTTGTGTTTTATCACTGCTATTTCAGGCCTTCTGAACCATTATTTTACCTAAGGTCAAGCAGAGAACAGCAAACCCCTAAATTTTTTTGTTCAACAGATTTACATTTAATTTGTGAGTTATTTATTTCCTTGGAAATTTGTAAAGTGGAAAGTACATTCCCTTCGTGAACATTTCATTTGTAATCTGTGAGGTTTCCTTTGTCAGCCTATCCTTTGTATTTGCTCAGTAAGTGTAAACAACTTGCTTTTAAAATATATCTTAAACTACTAGCATTCATTTTGATGAAGAACTTCAACTGCCCTTTAAAATATTTTTAGAAATAAATATAATTCTTGTTTAGGCATATTAATACTTACTGTCCCCATACAATTTTTAAGAAGCCCTAGATGCCTTGCTGATGTTATGCTAAGCAGACATGAAACAGGGCTCCATGGTGTGCCACAAGGTAGTGAATTCACGAGCCACTCAGACCAAAGTATGTTCCCAGCTTCTCAATGGTCTTTGAATTGACTGCCTACTAGTGAATCAATTAATTCATGCTAGTATTTATGACTCCAGAGATAAGTCACACCCCCATTAAAGCCAATATTTTTAACTTTAGTCCCCCCCCCCAAATAAAACTTTGATCTCTGGGTTAGATAGCTCTTTTTATTTTGAAATGGTAGAAGGACTAAAGGAATACTAATATTTATTAAATGGTGCCTCAGTGTCAGATGCTGTAGTATATGTTATCTCATTTTAGTCTTATAGAAACCTTGGGAGTTATATATCATCTTCATTTTACAGGTGAACTTAAGTAATATGTCATTGCTAATATGAAAGAATTAATACTGGAATAAGAAGAAGATAGAAATTGGACTTCTTTGCCAGGGCCAGCCCAAGCTCATCTTTTAGCTTACCACCCTGCCTCTCTGGACAATGGTTGTTTCTCAGGATTTCATAAGACTGACCCTAAGTGTTTTTTCAGGTATAACTTAGATTATTGGTCAAAGTGGAACCCAAAATCCAGTATATATCTTAAAGCACATATGTGTTAAAGCCAGTATTTCCTTAAACCACAAATAATTTGCCATGTAGCCAATGTTGTAAAAAAAAAAAAAAAAGAATCCATTAATATACAAAGCTTTAAAACTGCGAGAGGCATTAGGAATTGTTTGATCCATCTTTTTTATTTTTCAGAGGAGATAGCTGAACATCCAGGCTCATAGTCACTAAACTCTTCATACAGAACCACTCAAATTGGAACCAAATTGCCTTGGTTTGATATTTCATACTCTTTATCCAATTCCAAGAACAAAGTAGTAATATAGTGAATTAAGAGGATTTAGAGAAGGAGAAAAGGACTTATTAGGGAAGAGCCATAATAGCTAAATCCAAGTCAAAATTAAGTTACCCAAGTGACAACTTAATGTTTGTGGGTTAAGGAGAAACACCATTTTTATTAATAAGGAGAAAAAAATGGCTTCAGCATAGTGAACGTTTGCTACTCTCATATTCGTTATTAAGAACTGCAATATGATACAGGTGCATTAACTTTTATTATTTTTTTGAGGACAAAAGTAAAACAAAGAAAAACAAATAATAAAATAGTATAAAACTCTAGTAGCAAGTGGATATATGGTGATGGTAGAAAACAAAAGAGAGAAAATGGATTCTTTTAAATGAGAAATAAAAACATAATCCAAAAAAGGGGGCAAATTTTAATTGTTTCTATATATTATTACATTTTCTTAGACATTTTGATGGCACATATCAGTCAATACTTTCATCTTTCGCGGGCTGACCAAGAGGGCATAGCTGGAAATAATTCTGCCCTTGGATGTAACCTTCAGTTTTGAAAACAAGACTGTGGTGTGTGTTGACACATGTTATGCATTGTAAACTCCAGAGGGCACCGTTCATATAAACTATGATGGTAACCTGAGTTGGTCACTGCATGACATACTCAGTTGTACATTTGCATCCCTGTCTGATGGAAGCTATTGGCTAGTTGATTATATCACAAATGTTGTAGCCCATAACAGTAAATAAATATTTTCGTCCTATTTTTCAAGGTGTAATTTGGAGATATATTGTTGATTTCTTTCAAAAAATATAAAACAAGATGGCCGTGGGAAAGGGATTTTCCTGAAGGACCAAGCAAGACACACATATGTCCTGAAGCTGGTTACCTGCTATGTTGACATACATAGACTTCCAGATTCAGACAAATGGAGAGAAAGATTTATTTTGAGAGTATCTGTGTTACTTTAAACAAAGGGCACAAAATGCTTTCGTAAAAGGTCATCTTTTAAATATCTTATTGTCACACTGTGAAACCCCACTCACAGGTGACTGGCATAGTTACTACACCTAAATAAATAGAGAGGAAGGGTAGCCCCATGAAACACTTAAAGAAAGAAATGGAGAAACTTGCAGTTTCTAACCTCAGCTCTGACCCTAACGTGGTGTGTGGTCCTGAGAAAGCCATTTAACCTCTTGGTGTCTCAGATTCCCTTTAGAGTCTCAAATTTCAGGGGGTGAAGTGAGGATAGAGTTTTGGAATTATCTCTCTGAAAAACCCAGGAATGCTACAAGAATAAATGAATATTTTCTAAATGCAGAATAAAATTAAGTTTTCAATAGGAAAATGTTTTGGCTAAGAGCTCTGTGTGAGGTGGATAAAGCAGTTTAAGTGATTTTACATATTGATATCAAATTACTTCTATTTTTTTCTTTCCCAGAGGAAAACTTAAAATCTTTGTGGTTTAAAGAAAAATACAATTTTTACTAATAAGAAAAAAACAGAGTCAATAGTTTTCAGCATACTAACATTTGCTACCCCTATATCCATTATTAAGAACTGCAATACAGTATAGGCACATATCTTCTGGGGTATATAGAAATGTATCAATAAATGGGATATGTTTCTGTATGGTAACAAGTCAGTTTATATAGGACTAGTAAAGCACATTTCTAGCATCTAAGGAGTACAAAATCATTTTCAGCAATTCCAGGCCCAATTGATAAAAAAATATTTACGTATCTAATGATTATATATAAAATATAAACATTTTAATGTATACAAATGCCCTGGAGACTTTAATCTTTGGAGTTCTGTGCTGTAGGTCTTTAGAATAGATTCAAAATATAGCTAACATTAAAAATAGTTACTACTAATTGAGCAGCTAGTATATATTTACTTATTTTATATTTAAATACTTAACAATTAAGTATTTAAGGGAGAGGGAGAGAATGATGCAGAAAATCTAGTTGAGACACTGTTTTAAAAGCCTAGACCAGAGACTGTGAGATAGGGACTGTTGGTATATCAGTTTTAGAAATGAGGGACTGAGGCTCAGATAGGTTAAGTCATTTGGCACATGTAAATGGGGAGCAAAGACGAGCTCTAGGGTAGAATTATGGACCGTATAAGATGCGGTACATCATGGCTGTACCATAAGAGCAAAGGCCGGTGTTCAATCTCCAGTGACAAATCAAAGTGGGAGAGTTAGGGCTTCAGGAAATGTGTTATCCAAACCTAACTTGGAACTTGTTCTTTGAGGTAATCACTAGGCGATCCAAGTTAGGGCACATCAATGACAATGGAGCATTTACTCCAACTCTGGTAGTGCTGGGAAGAAGAAATAGAAATCACAGTCCCAGACACAGTGGTTAAAAATCCATCTCTCATGGATATCTGCCTATCCTACTTCATGACATTTGTCTGACTCTAGGACTTCAAACTAAATATTTACCAAAGGCCTTCTGTCTCCTAAGAACTGCACTAGGTGCCAGGAATACGAATGTGACTGATACACAGCTCAGGCTTTCGAGAAGTTTCAAACCCAGGAAGGTAACGTGACAAATATACAAAGACCAATAATACCAGATGGAAAGTTCATATAGGCTGCAAGAACAAAATATGGGAGCCTAAGAGAGGGCTATTAATTGTGCAGGGTGTTGGAAAGACAGGTGAGTGTTGGTGAGTGTGGATGACTACAGGAGGAGAAGGGAAGGACCCAGCATGAGTGTACACATGAGTGAACTCTATGTGGTTGATCCTGAATATGGTGAGTGCTCAGGTATAACCATACATCTGGAAACAAAGGGAAGAATCACAAGGTGAAATTAGGTGGAGGCTAGATTATGAATGCCATGCTAAGACATCCTAACTCTCTGCTGGAGATAATGGAGAGTCATTAAAACTTTCGTTTTTATGAAAGGGTTAGGTAGCTAGATATGAATTTTAGGAAGATGAATTTTAGAACTGGATGGGAGAGAGTGAGAGCAGAAGACTCAGTTAGGATGTATTTGTGATATAGCAGACAAGAAAAATTAGAGAAAACAAGAGCAGAGGAGCTTATTGGAGATAGGACTTACAGGATTTTGTGAACCATTATATGTGGGGCCGAGGAGGACTGAGAACAAAGGAAGTTGAAGTTGACTCCAAGGTTTCTTATTTGTGCAGGTAAGTTGGTGCTTATGACAAGTGAGAAAGAAAACACAAATGGAGAAGTCTACTTGGAATGCAGGACACAATGTGTACTGTACTTGATATACTGATTTGAGGAGCCTATAAAATATATAAACAAAGGTGAGATGTTTTGTTGGTAGTAGTCAACCTGGGTGAGCAGTTCAGGAGGGAGATTCATTGGGCCTTTGTATAGATCTAGGAGGGGTCATTCATATACAGATAACAGATGATGCATGGGAATAGGTGAATTCTCTTAATAAGAGAGTGTAAAATAGGGGGAAAAAGCAGGTAAGAGAATGGAATATGTCTATTTCAAGCAGTGTGACCCTCAAACTAGCAGCATCAGAGTCAGCATTTGTTAGAAATGCAAATTCCAAGGCCCTATCACAAACTTCCTGAATCAGAAAGTTCTGAGTAGAATACACAAATCTGTGTTCAAGTGCTTCTGATGCACAGTAAGGTTTGAGAGCCACTGATTTACTATATTGGAAGAAAACGAGGAGCCATTGAGTGAACAGTCAGAGAAGGTGGAGGCAAGTCCAGGAGATGTGATGTCACAGAACTTTTCATGGAGAGAATTCCAGGCATGGGCAGTGTCAGATACTGCAGAAATTTCAAGTATAGAGGGGAGATTTCTGAATCTATGGGTTAGAAGCTTTGTGAGAGTAAGTAAAACAAAAAATTAGAAGTAGATTGTAGCTGGTGAAGGCATCGATTCAAGGTCAAGATTACAGAATGGGAGTGTAAGCTACTTAGTAAGTTTGTAAAAGAAGTAAGATGTTGATGTGTTGGTGACACTTTAGGGATGTAGGGCAACAAGGAGAGTTTCTGGGGTTACTTTTGAAGTGAAAAATTTGAGTATGATTTTATGTTAAGGGAAGTAAGATACTAGTTGATGGAGCAAGATCCTGAAAGAACAACTGGATGGAATGGGATGAGAGGAAGATCACAGTCTGAAAGGCTAGAAAGGTGGTAGAGGCAGTCCTCCTCTTGAGAAAAGGGTTGAGACTTAGTCAACATAAGGCCAAGTTTGTACTGGGAAAGGAGAGAACCTAAGCGAGCTCATGCCAGCAAACCTCTGTTCCCAGGAAAGCAATAGGCAAGGCTATTTTCTTTGAGCTGGCAGGACTAGAAGAACTTGAGAGTGGTCATGGTTTGAAAAAGATCTGTGGAAATAGGAACATTGGAGGAAGCCCAATGACCTGTCAGCCAGAAACGGCCTCAGTTTCCTCTTCTTGTTCAGTCCTTAGGTTTTTGTAGATTTCCCAAGTTGCACTGTGTCGACACATTCTTATGCCCCACCTCGTGGCCTGGCAGAAGGAAAGATTTTCTTTTCCTTGAGAGACTCACCCTGCTCTGGCACCAGTTTGACATCAAACTCAGGTCAGCAAAATGGGTAACAGAGGTACTCTTTAGTTGAATGCACCGCAGACAATCCAGTTAAGAAGAGACTGAAGAACATTGTTTATGGGCTTAAAAAGACCTAGCCAAAAAAGTAAATTAATTAATTTTGAGGATCCAAATGACCAGGAGTAATGATAATAATGCTTGAGTGTTACAATCTTGCATTTACCCTGCAGATCAGTCTTCCTGGTGTTTGCATGGGCCTAAAATGAATTAGGTAAATGCATTTTCCAGATCTTTCCATTATTCTAAAGCATATAATGGCATTTCAATTTATATAGTCTAGACTTGTTATCTCATACTGCTATTAAGCCATCAAACTCACAGAATTTCCTAGGCCACAAATGTCCTTTGAGGCCACTTTTACTCATCAGTTCAGTCCCACCGAAGTGTACATTACTCATAGATTTGAGGCATAAGAGGAGAGTGAAGTTAATATTCCTGGATGACTATGCAAATATGAAAAAGAATCCTATTCTATTGATTCATTTCTAATAAGTAATCCAGGCTAACATTTGTAGATACTCCAAATAGCTGAGGTCTTTGACCAGGGATAGTTTAAATTTTGGAAACTTGCTCTTTCAGCCCTTCCAGACATAGAACTCTGGAGGACGAAATAATTCAGTTAGAAAATACAACTGCTCAGAAGGGATAAACTACATAATACCCACTTTACTTCCAGTCATTAACAAATGTCCCCTAGCTTTAGAGTTCATGAATGGAATCTGGGAAGCAGAAAATATCAGATAGCTAGATATGCCTATCAGTTCACCTCTTAAAGTCTCATCAAAAACTTAAAAGCTCATGGGCATGAATTAAAAAGTGGAAAGTGCTTGGGAAGGGGCTAGAGGCATAACAATGGAGTAGGCAGAATGTGTTTTGACTTCATATCTTGGAATTTGGGAGTTTGCAAGAATGAATCATTGTTCCTGGTGGCATTTCTTTTTAACAGGCAAACTAGAATGGATACTAAGTAACTATCTGCACATGAGCTTCTCCTGAGAGTGAAAAGAAGTCAAAATTTTCATTTAACTTAACCATCTTCATCTCTATGAACTTTTTTTCATAATCCTAAATACCTTTAGTTATTAAATTTATTCTGGGTTAGAAAACATTTTTGTGTAGAACTAGGGGATAGTGAAATCTCTTCTCATTGGAGGCTTAGTACACATCTTCAAATTGTAAAATTACCCAAACTATATAACTATACCAAAGTATAAAAATCCCCAAAGGCAATATTTACTTTATTCTGTGTATTCCACTCCTAAATCCAATATCTATGATTGTATACAGAACGTTTCTCTCTAAAATACGTTTATAACATTTTCTTTAGAAAGCAAAAAGAGCTTTAAAGTTCAACTCAGGCAGTAACATTTTTTTTAACTGGAGGATACCACCAAGTCTGTCCTTTTATAAAAAATATATGGTGCTTCTTATGTAATTCTTATAATATCATTCTTCTTATATCAAATTCTAACTATACAAAAATAGAAAGTTAATGGTGAAAGTTTCCTTCACCTTTCCTCACACACCTACTTCCTGTCCAGAGGTAATCAGTGCATCAGCCAATGTGTTTCTTTCTAGAGCTTTCTTTATGAATTCGTTTTCTGAGATTTGATAGTCATAGGCTACTCTCTCTCTGTCCAGAATATACAGAAAGTATAAGGGGATGGAATATTTAGATAGGCCAATGAAAAAATTTGAAGACCAGATAGTTTCTAAAGCCAAATAAATAATCTTAAGCCTTATTATTTCATTACATAGTCTTATCAGTGTCAGTTTGATGCTGTAAGTATTTTGTACATTTGTTATCACTTTTGTCCTGGTGCCATATAAACAAACAAACATGTCCAACCTGCCCTTGGAATTTATATTCTATATGAAGACTTCATGTATATTGTCGTCAAAATTCCGAGTTAGTTAAACAGTTATTGAAATAGTGAGAACTTTTTAAGGATTTTTTTTTTTTTTTTACACTATTTTGTCAGGGAATTGACCATTCAAATTTCCAGGTGAGGACAAAATTAAAATTTGTGAAACACTGCCCTCTAATGGATACATAGGTATTTGGTATATTACACACACACATAAAGGTGTATTTCTGTGAAAGATGCAAAAATTAAATTGCTAGTATGTAACACAGTGTAATCTAAATTAGTACACACTTTTACAATAAGGCAGAGTGGGATGTTTTGGAGCCAATATTATAACCTAAATTTTTGATTCAAGATCCTGCAGAGTCAATTTTGTATACAGCAAAAACATCTCTTGAATATGAGTCTTGTATGTGACTTCATGGAAATCATATTGTAAAATACCAGACATCTTGTATAATTATAGGTGAACGCCAGCATAGACTATGTCATCTCAAACACTGCTATTTCTCAGAAATAGTGTTGTTGAGTCCACCATATATAGCATCTCACAAATACACTACCAACAGAAGGAAGAAAATTATACACACACACACACACACACACACACACACATAAATATAAATAAGGGTGAAGAAGGGGAATGGCAGAGTGAGACAAATGTTTGGACTTCAACATTTCACACTCTATATAATACCCAACCTCTCAAATGACCCCTAGTTAAAGAAGAGGTGTTCTACTCTCACCCTCCTTACCCCTATCTTACAAATGAAACCATTTGTTTCTGGGCAAATTAAGTGAGAATAGTTCAATTCACTCTTGTGATGTTCTTCTTAAGAAGTCACTTAATCTCTCCTCTTTGGTTCTTTGTCTTTACAACTGGGATAGTGATATTTGCCATCTTCTTCCTTCTGCATTAGGGTGGTTCAATAAATGTTCTGCTTGCTTTTGAACACTTAACTGTGACCTTGAGGGCAGGAACTGAGCAATTCATCAATCTATCCCTATGTTAGAACAATGCTTAATATCTTACAGCTCTTTTAAATCTTAGCAAATAAACTAAAATCTGCCTTAGTTTCTGTATTGGTTTGCCAGGACTGCCATAACAAAGACAAAAAAAACTGGGTGACTTAAACAACAGAAATGTATTGTCTTGAAGTTCTGGAAGCTAAATGTACAGAAGCAGGATGTGAGAGAAGAATCTATTCCAGGTCTATCTCCTTGACCTTGTAGATAGCCATCTTTTCCCTGTATCTCTTCACATCATCTTCCCTCTGTATGTGCTTGTTTCTATGTCCAAATTTCCCCTTTTAATAAAGACATCAGTCATATTGAATCAGGGACCCAACCCTCTTCAGTAAGTTTGAACTCAGCTTAACTAATGACACCAGCAGTGACCCTATTTCCAAATAAGGTCACATTCTGAGGTACTGGGGATTAGGAATCAACATATGAATTTTTAGGGGATACAATTCAATCCATAACAGTATTCCTTTAAGGACAAACTAGTTATCAGCAAGAAACCTAGGCTTTGAACAGGATCTGATCTGAAATATAATGCTGTACATTTTTAGTAAGGTATAAATTCCAGAAGGAAAGAAACTTAGTCCTATAGAAATATATTCCTATTTGTTCTCCATCTCCACCTTGTTATCTCCCTTCTTATTCTCTCATTCTTGTCACTGTCACTCTCTCTACCCTCAGAAAATACAAGGAACGCACACATGCAGGCTAGAACAAAACTCTGGCTTTACAAGCACTTTTTTTTTTGATCTGACTCAACAACATTTTTTTTTCTGCTTTGCTGTTGACCACATACAAAGGTCTTTTAATAATACCAAATAGTAGCTTGCTAGAGGCATATATACCCATTTTTTTAAACTATAACAAATTAATAAGAAGGATCACATGTAACTGCTCTCACTCTCCACAGCCACCTCCATTAAACCGGGAGTTGATTGTCTCTAGAAGCTGAAACAAAAGAACTGACTGTGATGTTTCTTTTGCTTTGGATCACATCTACCTCTTTGTTCAGGGTGTATGTAGACTTTGACCCTGAGCCATCTATTATGTGTTTTTGTTCCTGACCTTGGTTATATGTTTCAGATGTGAAATTGCTTACAGATGGCTCAGTGATGGTCTTTTGTTACCTACATTGGAAAAAATTATTTTGTGTCTGTGCATGAAAGTCTAAAAAGAAAAACAATATCTGTGTACTAGGAAAGAGAGATGGAGTAGTGCCCTGTAAGTCTATTGAGGATATTCTGATAGTAAGCCTGATCCAAATATTTGATCAATGAGGCCATAATATTTTGATTTTTTGCAGCCTGTCCCATGCACCATCCAAGTCAAGATTATGAATATTTTAAAACTTGTCATAAGACAGAATTGAACAAATCAAAAAATCAGCTTTGAAGTATGTTTCTCCATAGAGAGGTGCATGAGTTCCTCTTGATCAGAAGGTCAACTTAACATATATAAATCGTTCAATCAAACACTCAAGGTAAAAATTATTAAGTGGTTTAAACCTTACTTTTGTATACGTGTATATTTCCACATTAGGAAATCTTTTCCCTTTCCCTCCAAGTGTTCAGCATTCTTCTATTCATTCTGTTCAACAAATCTTACCCTTATAGAAAGATCCAAAATTAAATATTTGAGTGGGTGTGATAATAAAGTGTTACACCTTCCAAGAAGAATTGTAATTATTAATAATATTGTAGTTAGCTGTAGTAGGTACTGAATCTTTAACATAAGGTGGCTAAGAGATAACTGTCGTATTTCAGGCATCTGTAATATATTTGAAGGAACAGTTTTGAGAGAGGACAGCAGAAATAATCTGTCTGCATCACTGAAGTCCTCTTGTATAAGTGAAAACCATCTCTGTAACCTAAGGTAGACTTTTCAACTGAAAGTTTGTGAACCTGATTTTCATGAAATTAATTTAGTGGGATGCAGCCAGAATTTTTTAGATAAAATAGAACAGAGTTGAAAGGGGTAGAATAGAAAGCACCACTGTTGTGTACATTTGTACATATCATCAAAACAAAAGCTTAATTAAAAATACTCTTTTGGGGGGTTTTTTGGGGGTGCGTTGGGTCTCCGTTGCTGTGTGTGAGTTTTCTCTAGTTGCAGCGAGCAGGGGCTACTCTTCGTTGCGGTGTAAGGGCTTCTCATTGCAGTGGCTTCTCTTTTTGCAGAGCATGGCTCTAGGCACGCGGGCTTCAGTAGTTGTGGCACATGGGCTTAGTTGCTCCACGACATGTGGGATCTTCCCAGACCAGGGCTCGAACCTGTGTCCTCTGCATTGGCAGGCAGATTCTTAACCACTGCACCACCAAGGAAGCCATAAAAATACTCTTTATTAAATACTAAGTCTCTATATTAAGTGCATATTTTACAGGGTGTCATGGTGGAAAACACTTAAAAGGTACTGACATAGGTGGAAGACACAGTTTAGAGAATACTGCAATGACCATTCATAAGAAAGACCTTAGGACTTCCATCCAAGGACTAGCAAATTTGTATGTTTAGCAGGTCAACTCTACTGTCAATCAGAAAAGAAAATCTTCCACACTTTTAATATCATCATTCAACAAATATTTACTCAGTGCTCACTGAGTCCAGTCACTATTTAATACAAGAGAAACAAGTCAAATATGACAGCGTCTCAGCCCTTAAGGAATTCACATTCTTCTGGGAAGACAGACCAAAGAAACATCTACAATGCAATGTGAAAGTCAGAGTGTTGATGACAGAGGACCCTAGAAGGAAGAAGAAGAGCTGCTAAAGCAGATCAGAAAGGCTTCCTGAAGGTGGTGACCTCAGCCTTTAGTCTTTATGGACAATAGATTCAACCAGCTCTACCAAGGTCCAGTCAGAGCAATGGAACCCACCCCACGTAGTTCAAGAGGGAGAATTTAATAGAAGTAGCTGCAAAGGTACTGGTAGATTTGATAGAGCAAATAGAAAAGGGAAAGCACCTCAGAGATTAGCATCCGCAGGGAACTGACCACTCTGGTTCTTAGGGCTGGGAAAATAAAGAGAAATGGTTGTACTAACAGGAGCAGGACAGCTGGGGTTGCCAGGTGGGCATAGAGCCATGGAGGAGTCTGCTTACCAGGAGCTAGGACCATCAAGGACGTGCAGCACTGCCAGGGAAGCTGCCAGTAGCAGAGATGAGAGGGAAAATACCCTGATTTTTACCTTCCCCTAGCATGCAAGTTTCCCATCCCTGCCCCCCACTGCCCAGGCAAGGGAGTCTAGGAATATGTTTGGCAGAGGTCAGCTCCCTATGACACAGAACAGAGCACAGAAAAGACAAGAAATGGATGGGAGACCCAATAGGCAAATAACAAGCAGAAGAACATGTAAGAATGTTGAGGGGCAAGAGAAAAAGATAAGTCTGGAAGAGCTGTAAGTTGTTCAGTACAGCTGGATTGCAGGTAGACATTGGAAACTGGTGAAAGAGGATAGACAGGTAAGCATTTCTATGTCAGTATGGCCCTGTGATCATCCTGATAAGTTTGCATTTTATCATCAGGAAGATGGGAACCATTGAAGATCCTGGTGTGGTTGTGTGCCTATGTGTGTATACGTACAAAAGTTTTGGTTAAAATAAAAGTAAAACAGGTACACAGTTAAGGAAAACAGTACAACAGTAAAGGATTTTGCTGAAAAGAAACTTTCTACCCACTATCCATTCTCTTCCCATCTTTACTTCACAAAGGAAAGGCTTTTAGCCATTTCTGTTTTAGTTCTTCTGGTATTTTCACTGACAAGTTTAAATGTGATTCTTTGTATTATGCTATTTCCTTGATTTTAAAACTTTAGACAGTATGTTTTGATCACTCTTCCACTATGGAAGATAAGGACTTAGTTAAGTTAAACCCCATTTCTCTCGTCTCCCAGTTTTTGATAAGTACATTTATTGTTTTCAGCTATCACATTTTTTGTTTGTTTGTTTTACATTTTAGAGCTTTAAATGATCATTCTTTTTGTTCCAGCAGCATTTGACAATATCTCTTGATACCCCTTCCCATCTTGTCTTGTGAAGTGAGAACCGGAATGTTCCTGTATTCCCTTTTGCTGCTCATTACCTGCTTATATCTTATAAACTTTGGTCAGGTTTAAATGGTTTCACATATTAGTCTGGTAATTACATACTCATAAACTGACTTCTGGAAAATGGCATCTACATGGACACTATAAAGTTGTGAAATCATTCATGTTTTTCTGATACTACAATCTACTCTCTTTGCCCCTATTTTCCATTCCATGATGGAGTGTGAATTATTCCTAGATGCAATGTTATGGCAGAAACACAAGTGATGTGATTACAAACCATATTCTTACTAAACTAATGTCTCTATTATTTTCTAGAATTAGGTTGTCAAATAGACAAAATTATTTTAACTAGCATTGAAATAATAGAAATTGTTTTCCTAAAGAGTCAACTTAAGGGAAAAGTTAGCTTAAATCTAAATTCACATCTAAATGATAAAGTAACTTAAAACTGATCTGTTTTTGGAAAAAATATACAGAATCTTCCACAAAAGAGAAAAGAGAACCATCAGGGTGTTTATACCTTTCTGTGTGCAACTGATGAGGCCTTAAACACTTGCATGCTAATCACGTGCTTATAAACAGAACTGTATTTCAGGATCATTAGGAGACCCCATTATTCAAAATAATTCCATGATGAATCATTCATAAAGCACAGAATTCTTTTATGGTGCATATAATCATCTTCAGTTTATTTTTCAGTCAATCCAAATTTTCACATATTGAGTTTGCTTGACTCACGACACAGCTGTGTTTATGGAGAAAGCTGAACTCTTGTAGATGAGTAATATTATCATCATTCATTTTCTCCAGACTATGAAGGATAGGCACAGATGACAGCTACGATCCTGAAGGCTTGGCAAGAGCTTACCAGAGTGATCTTTTATAAACATGCTATGGATATTTTCCCTAGGACATGCACACTTTCAATTTCTTGAAAAAACCTTCAGTGAAGGCTCAGCCAGGAAGAAAAGATAGATAAGACTGTGCTGCCCACCTCTATCTGCCCCCTGTCCTCTTTGCTTCCTTCACACAGCCTCACTTACAGCTTAGAAAAGAGGCTCTTCATTATTTCTAAGAGTCACTCAAATTAGAAATGGCCACTCTCCACAGCTACTTCACTGTTAGTCCCAGTATGGCTCTTAGTTGTATCAAGGGGTCATGTGCCTTAAAATAGTGTGACTCCTCATGGCACAGGTTAAAAATATTTCCTTTAATAAACACTGAAGATTTATCTGGCCTACTGAAGGTGGATCATAATGTTGGCATTTGATTTCTGATGATAGCATAGAGAAAACATTCCTGTAGGAAAAGAATTCTCAGTAATGCCTCACCAAAGTAAAACTGGCAAGCCAGCCAGCCAGCCATAGAGAGGGAAGCTGGCAAGGAAAGGAAAAGAAGGAAAAGACGAGAGAGGAAAAGCTTTTTCTTGTTTCCTGAGATAAGCTTGTATCATGATAAACTTCTTTCTTAGACCTACTTTTGCTGTGTCCCATAGATATTGGATAGTTGTATTTTCATTTTCATCTGTCTCCAGGTAATTTTTAATGTCTCCTTTGATTTCTTCAGTGATCCATTGGTTGTGTAGTAGCATATTGTTTAAGCTCCATGTGTTTGTGTTTTTGCAGTTTTTTTCTTGTAGTTGATTTCTAGCTTCATAGATTCCAACCTTGTGGTTGGAAAAGAGGCTTGATATGATTTCAGTTTTCTTAAATTTACTGAGTCTTGTTTTGTGTCCTAGCATGTGATCTATCCTAGAGAATGTTCCCTGTGCACTTGCAAAGAATGTGTATTCTGTTGCTTTTGGATGGAAGGTTCTATATATATCTATTAAGTCTATCTAGTCTAATGTGTCATTTAAGTTCAGTGTTTCCTTATTGACTTTCTGTCTGGATGATCTGTCCATTGATGTAAGTGGGGTGTTAAAGGCCCCTACTATTATTTTGCTACTTTCAATTTCTCCCTTTATATCCATTAACAGTCACTTTATGTGTTTAGATGTTCCTATGCTAGATGCATATATGTTTACAATTGTTATCTCTTCTTCTTGGATTGATCCCTTGATCATTATGTAATGTTCTCCTTTGTCTCTTGTAACAATCTTGTTTTAAAGTCTATTTTGCCTGATAGAAGTATTGCTACCCTGGCTTTCTTTTGATTTCCATTGCATAGAATGCCTTTTTGATCCCCTCATTTTAAGTCTATGTATGTCTTTAGATCTGAAGTGAGTCTCTTATAGGCAGCATATATATGGGTCTTGTTTTATATCCATTCAGCCACTCTATGTATTTTAATTGGAGCATTTAGTCCACTTACATTTAAAGTAATCATTAATATGTACGTACTTGTTGCCATTTTGTTATTGTTTTGGGGTTGTTTTGTAGTTCTTTTTTATTCCTTCTTCTTTTGCTCTCTTCCCTTGTGATTTGATGACTATCTTTAGTGTTATATTTGCATTCTTTTCTCTTTTGTATGTGTGTATCTATTATAGATTTTTGGTTTGTAATTCCCATGAGGTTTATATTTAGCAATTTATATATTTATGTGATTGTTTTAAATTGCTGGTTTCTTAATTTCAGCTCCACATTTTTACTCACCTCCTCTCATAATTACTGTTTTTCACATCATATTTTATATCTAAATGTTTTGTGTACCCTTAACTACTTATTGTTGATATAGATGATTTTACTACCTTTGTCTTTTAACCTTCCTACTAGCCTTGTCTGTGGTTGATTTACTGCCTTTACTGTATATTTGCCCTTACCAATGAGCTTTATCCTTTCATAATTTTCATGTTTCTAATTGTGGTCTTTTCTTTTTTGCTAAGAGAAGTCACTTTAACACTTCTTGTAAAGCTGGTTTGGTGGTGCTGAACTCTTTTAGCTTCTGCTTGTCTATAAAACTTTTTATCTCCCCATCAAATCTGAATGAGAGCCTTGTGTGGTAGAATATTCTTGGTTGTGGGTTTTTCCCTTTCATCACCTTAAATATATCATGCCACTCCCTTCTGGCCTGCAGAGTTTCTGTTGAAAAGTCAGCTGATAGGGCTTCCCTGGTGGTGCAGTAGTTAAGAATCCACCTGCCAATGCAGAGGACATGGGTTCGAGCCTTGGTCTGGGAAGATCCCACACACCACGGAGCAACTAAGCCCATGTGCCACAACTACTGAGCCTGCACTCTAGAGCCTGTGAGCCACAACTACTGAGCCCGCACACCACAACTACTGAAGCCCGCATGCCCGGAGCCTGTGCTCCACAACAAGAGAAGCCACTGCAATGAGAAGCCTGCGCACTGCAGCAAAGAGTAGCCCCCGCTCACTGAAACTAGAGAAAGGCCACACACAGCAACACAACACAGCCAAAAATAAATAATTTTTTAATTAATTAATTTTTTTTTTTAAAAAGTCAGCTGATAAACCTATGGGAGTACCCTTGTATGTAACTTGTTGCTTTCACTTGTTTTTAGTACTCTCTTTGTATCTTTAATTTTTTCCATTTTAATTACATTGTATCTTGGTCTCTTTGGGCTGATCCTGTATGAGACTCTGTGCTTCCTGGACTTGGGTGTCTTTTTCCTTTCCAAGGTTAGGGAAGTTTTCATCTATTGTGTCTTTAAATACATTCTTAGCCCCTTTCTCTCTCTTCTCCTTCTGGGATCCCTATAGTGCGAGTGTTAGTGCACTTGATGTTGTCCCAGGGGTCTCTTAAACTGTCCTCATTTCATTTTTCACTTTTTTTCTTTTTTCTGTTCAGTGTCAGTGATTTCCACTACTCTATCTTCCACCTCACTGATTCCTTCCTCTGTATCATTTAGCCTACTGTTGATTCCTTCTAGCATATTTTTCATTTCAGTTGTTGTATTCTTCATCTCTGTTTGGTTGTTCTTTATATTTTCTAACTCTTTCTTTAGAACTTCTAACTTCTTGCTCTGTTCATCCATTCTTCTCCCGATTTCTTTGATCATCTTCATGATCATTACCTTGAACTCTTTCTTGGGTAGATTGCCTATCTCCACTTCACTTACTTCTTCTTCTGGTGTTCTATCCTCTTCCTTCATTTGGAACATGTTTCTCTGTCATCTCATTTGGCCTAACTTGCTGTTTTTATTTCTATGTATCTGGTAGGTCAGTTACATTTTCCAACCTCAGAGAAATGGCCTTTTGTAGAAGATGTCCCAGCAGCACACTCCCTTCTGGTCACCAGAGCTATATGCTCTAGGGGTGCCCCCTGTGTGGGCTGTGTGGGTCCTTCTGTTGTGACAGGCTGACTACTGTGGGTGGTCTGGCAGATGTGGCTGGTCCTGGTCTTGTTGGTTGCCAGGGCCTACCTTGAGCAGAGGCTGTTGGCTGCTGGTTGGCGGGGCTGGGTCATGATACAGCTGGATGTGAAACCCCAGGGGACCCTGGGCTACTGCTGACTCACTGGTGGGTGGATTTGGGGTCCAGGAGATTCCAGAGCAGATGCCCACTGACCAGTGGGTGAAGCCAGGTTAGGGGGCTAGTACCAGTCCACTGGCAGGCAGAGTCAGGTTCTGGGCTCTGGTTGCAAAGCCCAGGGATCCCAGAGCTGGTGTCAGACCACTGGTGGGTGGGGCTGGTTCCTGACACAGCTTGATGTGGGGTCTGGGGTGTTCTGAGGCTTGTGTTGGCCTGTTGGTGGGCAAGGCCGAGGCCTAGCTAGTCTCAGGGCTGGTGCTTGCCTGCTGATGGGTAGGCTGGGTCCTGCCATGGCAGGATGCAGGGCTGCAGTTGTCCTGGGGCTGATGTCCATCTACTGGTGGTGAGGCTGTATCCTGGGGTTTCTGGCTGTAAGGCCCTGGGAGTCCTGGGTCTAGCACCTGTGCACTGGCATATGGGGCCGGGTCCTGGGCCTTCTGGTTGGCAGAGCCATGTCTGCGGCAGCCGTAGTCTCAGGGGGTCTTAAAGCAGCCTGTCTGCTGGGGGTAGGGCTGGGTCCTGAGGCTAATAAGCTAGAGGGAGGATTTCAAAATGGCGCTTGCCAGCACCAGTGTCCATGCAGTAGAATGAGCTCACAAAAATGGTTGTCACCAGTGTCTCTGACTCCAGGATGAAATCCAGTTGCCTCCTTTCTCTCTGGGAGACTCTCCAAGATCAGCAGGTAGGTCTGACCCAGGCTCCTTTCAAATTACTGCTTCTGCTATGGGTCTGGAGCATGTGAGATTTTGTGTGCACCTTTAAGAGTGGAGTCTCTATTTCCCACAGCCCTCTGGGTCTCCCAAAAGTAAATCCCACTGGCCTTCAAAGCCAAACATTCTGGGGGCTCATCTTCCCGGTACAGGACCCCCAGGCTGGGGAACCCAATGTGGGACTCAGACCCCTCACTTCTTAGGGAGAAACTCTGCAATTGTAATTAGTCTCCTGTTTGTGGATCGCCCACTCAGGAAATGGGTCTTGACTATATTGCAAGTCTGTCCCCTCCTACCTGTCTCGTTGTGATTCATTCTTTATATCTTCAGTTGTAGAAGATCTCTTCTGATATGTTCTGGTCTTTTTCATTGTAATAGTATTTCATTTGCTATGTAAATGTAATTTTGGTGTGCTCATGAAAGGAGATGAGCTCAGAGTCTTTCTACTCTGCCATCTTAGGAACTCCTCTAGATAGAAATATCTTAATGACAGAAACTATACTCCTTGAATACCATGCAGTATAAACAATCTAAAAAAGTTAGGCCATTATGAGACATATGAGTTTCTTACTCAACTTTGTAGTAAATGATTTCATATACTTCATATATTATGTGCTTGCTTATAACTGCAGAAATCAAGCACTTCTTTTTAGAATAGCAGGATAGGGGCTTCCGTGGTGGCACAGTGGTTGAGAGTCCGCCTTCCGATACTGGGGACACGGGTTTGTGCCCTGGTCCAGGAAGATCCCGCATGCCGCGGAGCTGCTAGGCCCGTGAGCCATGGCCGCCGAGCCTGCGCGTCCGGAGCCTGTGCTCCGCAATGGGAGAGGCCACAACAGTGAGAGGCCTGCATACCAGAAAAAAAAAAAAAAGAATAGCAAGATAATTATTAGCATTTTTCCCAGACTTCAGCCAAAATTCCTAACCAGTAGGCAAAGCCTCACTCTCTTGTGTTTTCTTCTTGTTCATATTCCTGGCTGTGCTGTGATCATCATGAAAGCCAGGACCCGGTCAGTCTTATTACCTACTGCATCCTGAGTGTTTATGAGATTACCTAGCACAGGGTAGGACTCAGTAAACATTTTTGAGTGAATAAATAAAAGAGCTAGAGTAAAGGTTACTGTTCTGTGGTGGTAAATGTCAACTTAGCTAGGCTATAGTGCCCACATGTGTGGTTCAATTCCAGTCTAAATGTTGCTGTGAAGGTATTTTTTTTGGATGTTAATTTAAATGTTTTGATTTAAATGTTGATTTAAATTTTTGATTTAAATGTTAATTTAACATTTAAATTAGTAGGCTGAGTAAAGCAGATTAGGTAATCTTCATAAAGTTGGTGGGGCTTAACCAATCAGTTGAAGGTCATAAGAGAAAAAGTCAAAGTCCCCTGAGGAAGAAAGCATTCTACCTCCAGATTGTTTTCCGAGTCAAGATTACAACAACAGTGCTTCCCTGCGTATCTAGCCTGCTGGTCTGCTCTGCAAATTTTGGACTTGCTAGTCCCCACAATCACATGAGCCAACTCCCTAAAATGAATATTTCTCTCTCTGTCTCTCTCTATGTCTCTGTCTCTCTCTGTCTCTCTCTCTCCCTCTCCCTCTCTCTCTCTTTCTCTCAGTTGTTTCTCTGAAGAACCCTGCCTAATGCATGTGTCTCTTACTCTTCTTCATTTCCAGGCCATGGCACAATATTTAAGGGTCTACATAATGTCATATAAAAAGATAGTTTCTGGCTTTTCAATAGATATGGCTGCAGCTTTTCCAGTTCAGCAGGGAATCATGCTGAACAGGGAACCATGTGATTCCATGTTCACATGGAATCAGAATCCATGGTCTCTGTTCACCATGTTGCTTGTTTTCCTACTCAAGACTCTGTAAACAACTAGCTTCCTGGGCAGTGAGAGGAGTTAAACGAACATTTTTACCTCTTGTGAGCTTCTTTTAGCAGCCAAACCACCAGCTTGGGGTTCCAGATTACAGATCCAATCTGTTCCATATGAGTGATACTTGGGCTTCATTGCAGTGTCTCAAGCCAATCTTTCAGTCATATTATTCTGTAATCCAGTTTGTATGGCCGTACCTGGCTAATTCACCTTCTAATTTCCATATCAGCAGCCAATTATGTGGATTGCTCCACTACAGCCAAAATATTTAAGTCAATTTATAGCATTAAAGGTAACTCAAGCCAAATCAAATCACAGTTGAGGCTTATTGGTTAAATTTCAACATTTGAGAAGTTGTTAAAAAAAAAGCACAGAGTCCCTTTGACAGATGGAAACAAGGCAATGACTAAAAACAGAGTGGAAAGTGTGTTGATAATGTTTTTTATAAAAAGCCAAACTGTCTAAGAAACATTTCTAAATTGAGTGTTTTAAATAAAAAACAATCCATCAACCTGATCGGAGGATTGCAAATGTTGCCAACTCCTTCTCATTTTCACCATCTGTGAAGCAGCAGATTAAATTAAGAAGACCATATGAATATTGTGTCTTTGTGCATATTAAAAATAGACCTGAGAGAAGTGACCATAAAATGTGATTTGAAGCCAGATTGGATGGGACACCAGGCAGATAATAGACATGCTGTGTGTTGCCGAGTGTGCATTTGAATGTGGGTTTGTTGGGATGAGTGGTGGTGTCTGAACTCTAGGGACAATGAGATGATAGGGAGGACTTAGTGGGGCCTGAGAGTTTAGAGTATTATCAACAAGAGCCTGGCAAAGTCATTAAAGTGACCAAGACATTGTACCTCTCCATAGATTGGGAATTTGATTGGCTGTACCATACGTTTTAACACAATTATTAGAACTTCGTATTCCTAATTTCTAACGCAAATGTCTAATTACTCCATGTTACAACATATTACCCCAAGCAGTTAATATGGAACTTCCTCTCCAGATTTACCTGCTATGGCTATACAAGCCAGCTATAAGAGTGCTGCTGCAAGTAACGCACTTGTTACAGACGAGCCAATTATGATGGTCCTTTATTGGAAAATTAATGTGTCTATGTTCTGGTTACTATTTTATGTGACACCTCTTCCAGATTCTCTATTGTAGGCAGGATGCTCTTCTATCCCTGATGAATCACCAGTAGGCCTTCTTCTTTCCAAACAAGTTCATTGTATGCACAAAAATTGCTGTATTCTTTCCTTTGTTTGGGGAGTTTACCCTCTAGACTACCCCTAAATTAGTCAAGCTGTGATACTCAAAGCCTAGGACCCCCTCAGAGGTGCCACCAGGGCTCCTGCAAAGAGGAAAGAGGGTGAGTGAGCTTGGATCTTGGGTCGGTTTCAACCAGAGATCTTGGCTTTAAGATTATTACACCTCGGTGATCAATTTAAGAGTTTGTTTGAAAAAGGCTTCTACTGCTTTCAATAAAAAAGAAATTTAGATGCCGGGGTTATTTTCTTTCTCAGGTTCTGACCTGCACCCTTGAAGTAAGCAGCAATATAAAGTTCAGTGTACAAATTTAGGAACAATTTTGTTTTCAGGGATGAAACATAGCAAATCTATGACAACATTTGTGCAATCAGTACTTGTGCACTAACACTGTTGAATTTGGACATTTAACAAATAAGAGTATTCTCAGTTAAATTTGTGTCTTAGAGCTAGACGAAGGTACAGTAATTTCTGCTTCATTATTCATCTGTCAGGTGTTCAGAAACTTGCAGATTTATTTAGAAGCTGGTTCACGGAGTGTCTGACTTGTGTTAGTTTGAAGATTCAGTATTCTTATACAAGTCCTTTTTCTACACACTCTCCAATGTCCGCATCACACAGCAAATGAGTGTCATGTGACAATACAACATGTGACTGAAAGAAAGAAGCTCACATGGCTTCTTTGGTATGGAATATGACCTTTATTTTATTGCCACTGTCTCGAAGGTGATTAGAAAAACTTTACACTTGTAACAAGTAGAATACTGCCCTCTGCCCGCCCCCCACCAAAAAAATATATGTCCACATTTTAATCCTTGGAACCTGTGAATATGTGTCTTACTTGGCAAAGAGACTCTGCGGATGTGATTAAGTTGAGAATTCTAAGACGGCGAGACTATCCTGAATTATTCAGGTCAGCAGACCCCAACCTTTTCCTTTTCGGCACCAGGGACCGGTTTTGCGGAAGACAGTTTTTCCACAGACCAGGGTGTGGGGTGATGTTTCAGGTGGTAACGCGAGCGATGGGGAGTGGCAGATAAAGCTTCGCTTGTTTGCCCGCCATTCACATCCTGCTGTGTGGCCCAGTTCCTAACAGACTGCGGACCAGTACCAGTCTGTGGCCCAGGGGTTGGGGACCCCTGATCTAGGTGGGCCAAATGTAATTACAGGGGTCTTTATAAAAGGAAAGCAGGAAGTTCAGAGTGACAGGAAGATTTGTAGCAAACACATTGCTGATTTTAAAAATGGAAGAAGGGACCATGATCCAAGAAATGTAGACAGCCTCCAGAAACTGCAAAAGGTGAGGAAACAGATTCCTCCCTGGAGCCGCCAGAAAGGAACGGATCTCCGACATCTTCATTTTAGCCCAACAATACTTTTATGGATTTCTGATCTCCAGAATAAGATAATAAATTAGATTTGTTTTAAGCCATTACATTTCTACTAATTTGTTATAGCATTAATGGAAACTAATACAATACCCCTCAGAATTTCAAAATTTGGATGGGTGAACAGCATCAAGTTTTGGAAAAATGTGAAAAGATGGGAAGGTTGTAGCTGCTTGTGAAAGTATAGCCTGGTTTATTCATTCTGGAAAGCAATTTGGAAGTGCTTCGTAAAATTAAGTATGGGGACTTCCCTGGTGGCCCAGTGATTAAGAATCCTCCTGCCAATGCAGGGAACACTGGTTCAAGCCCTGGTCCAGGAAGATGCCACACGCCACAGAGCAACTAAGCCCGTGCGCCACAACTACTGAGCCTGTGCTCTAGAGCCCGTGCTCCGCAACAAGAGAAGCCACTGCAATGAGAAGCGCGCGCACTACAATGAAGACCCAACACAGCCAAAAATAAATAAATTAAATAAATAAATTTTTTTAAAAAATTAAATATGTATTTGTTCTATGACCCAGAGATCCTGCTGCTGGATATATATCCCAGCGAAATATTCTCATATAGTTCCATAAAGGTAGTTGCGTTAAAGGCTGTTTGTACAGCATAGTTAGTGCTAGTGCAAATTTGAAAGAAATCTGTTTACTTCTAAGATAAGGGATATGTGAACTGGTGAAAAGCTGTGCATCAGTTGAAAACAGGAAGCAAATATATATAACTATAAGGTTAAATCTTCCAAATAAGTTAAATGAAAAAAAGCAAGGAACAGATTTATTTCTCAGTACTGTTTATGTAACACAAAATATTGATTTATGTTTTCAATTTTTGGTTTATATTAGCATGCCCTCATGAATATTTATTTCACTCTGTGGGTTATAATCCAATGCTACCATCACTTATTTTGTTGCTCAAACTTTTCCATTTTTGGCCATTAAGAGCTCTTTCAAGTTAGCTCATGTCCCACTTGCTTGTATTTTATCATAATCTTTTCAGAAGATTTACTTGAAATTTGGTCATATTACAGAAGAAAAGGGAAGAGGAAGTGGAGGAGAAGGAGGAGGAGGCAAACAAGCAAACAAAACATTTTGGCTTAGCATGTTTTTGGAGAAGTAACAATGTCATGGATTAATTATTAAATGACGTCAAGTGCTTAATCATAACATTACATCCTCCTCCTCTTTTACCAAGTTTGAGAATTCCTAACACATTAAAGGCTCATCTATAGGAAAGGCATAGGGAAGGTTGCAGTAACTGACATCCCCTTACAAGACAGAAGAGGGATACCTTATGGTATCTCTCAGAACTTGCTCAGAAGCACAAGTGGGCCAGCCTCTGGTGATTCCAGAAGTAACTCAGTGTGTGTGTGTGTGTGTGTGTGTGTGTGTGTGTGTGTGTGTGTGTGTTCCCCTCCATGTGCTTGCTGCACATGAACATGCGATCACATAAGTGTGGCTAAGGCAACGGGTAAAAGCAAAAGTTGTATAGTCAGGAAGAAAGAAACATTACGCAGAAGAAAAATATTTTTATTTCCAAATATTAGCAGTATCCCAGCTACTATATGTGGACTCCAAACACAAGGAAAGGGCTATACTAGAAGATACTTAACTTAGAGTCTGTAAACACTCTTTTCTCATCACTACCCACCTTGGTCTCCTCAGCTTCATGATCCACGGTTGACCACTCCCTCCCCAATGAGCACTCTTTTCCCTTGGTTTCCAGGACACCACACACTGCAGGTCCTACTCCTGCCTCTCTGGCCATTCGTTCTCAGTTTCTTTTGCTGGTTCCTTCCCGTCAACTCAACCTCCAAGTGCTGAAGTGTCCCAGGACTCAGCCCTGGCACATTGTTTCTTCTTTGTCTACACTCCTTCCCTGGAGATTTTGTATATCTAAGGGCTTGAGAGTCTACCTATCCACTGACATCCCCAAATTTATATCTCCATTTTGAACCATTTGCCTGAGCTCTACACTTGTACATCAGTTTGCCTACTCATAACCTTTTTTTGGCTCCCTAAAGAGGCATATGAAAATTAGCAAGTCCAAAACTAAACTCTGCTTTCCCCACCACACCGTTCCTCCCCTGCCAGGAAGTACCAGCGCTAGTTGCTCAAGTCAAAACCTTTTGCATTTATCCCCCTCGATGCCTTTCTTTTCTCACACCCCGCAAACTATACACTGGCAAGTCCTTTTAAGTTACACATTCAAAATATACCCTGAATCTTTTTACTTCTTAGCACCTCAGTCTCACCACCTCACCTGAATTATTGTAATAGCTTCCTAACTTGTCTCTCTGCTTCTGTCTTTGCACCCGGACCTCCTCACGAGTCATCTTTTAAAGTCATGTCAGATTGTATCACTCCTCTGCTCAGAATGCTCTGATGATTCCCAGAGTAAATGCCCATCTGTACAATGGCCTAAAGGCCCCTTACATCGTACACCCTTCCACTCCCCTTGACTCCTTTGATCTCATTTCCTACTACCCTCCAGCCTCACTGACCTTGCTTCTTTCTTGAACCCACCAGGTACCTTCATCTCTCAAGGCATTTGCATTTGCCAGTTCCTCTGCCTGGATGCCATTTCCTGAGATGGCACTGCTCTCTCCCTCTCTCAGGACTTTGTGCTTATGCCACCTACTCAGGTCCTCCACCATAATAAATTTGCAATCACTTTCCATACCAGGAACCCACTCTCTCCTTTCCCTTCTTTATTTTTTCCATAGTGTTTTTAAACATCTAGCTTCATATAGATTTTACTTTTTTTTTGGTCTGTCTTCTCTAACTAGAAAGCAACATCCATGAAGTCAAGGATATTTATTATTTCTGTTGAACTTAGAACAGTGGCTTGCACCTTGTGTTTAGTACATAGTTGATGATTGAATTAGTTGAGTGAAAGAAAAATTTCCTTTGCTATTTTACCAATCACAAATGGGGCAGACAGTAGTGCCTCTCTGTTCAAAGCATGTTTGTCAAGGCCAAATTCATGTTAAAATGCCATTCTTTGAAAGAGATTTTCCTCTCCCTGCACTGGGACTAGCCTGTGGTCAAGGAAGGAAGCTGGTTTAATGGCCATAGCAGCAACAGGATGGTGTCCAGAAAAAGGGAAGAAAGTGGCAGGAAGAGTAAGTGGGCAGCTTCAAAGAAAACGCTTGCCTGCTCTTTCCACTCTCCCTGTAGACAATGCACTGCAGAGGCTACTGTGACAGTCTCTAAGCTATTTCCCGTGGAGCTTTATTTCAGCTTAGTAGTCAAGGGTAATCTGAATAAAAGGAATAAGGCGGGTTATTCAGTTTCCAATTGCTATTTGCACAACTTTTTTCCTAATTGCATTTTCCGTAGGCAGTTTGTGCCAAAATGAACATTCCACTAATGATGCTGGCAAGACAGTTTGTCAAACACTGACACCTAGTGAACATTGCTATACAGACCTTGTTCTGGCCTCTGTTTCAGGTCCAGGAAATTCCACAGACCTTCAATTTAGGAGGCAGTCAAATCTCATTCACCTACTTTGAGTATTAGACTTGGCAGAGTTTGAATCCGAAGTGGCACTCCTGCTCATGACCGGGCCCCCGCGCAGGAGTGAGTGGATGCCCTTGGAATGCTGGTGAAATTTTTAATCTAAGAAAAACAACCAGACGGAAGAACTCCTGCAAAATGACCTAGAGAGCTTCTCAAGTCAAATAATATAAATATTTCATTTTTGTTACCTGCCCTGGTATGTGATCAACACTGCATGCTGGTCCTTCACTGCCTGGTGAGAAGAGCTCAGTCTTCCATTCACAGGGGTTCTTGGGTGGGGTGCTGGGCTCGCTCTGAGATAAGTGTCTTAAAATCAGAGAACTGGCACTTCAGAGGTAGTCGTTGCCAACTCGTGTGATATAATGGAGGGATTTCAGACCCATAGAGAGACAGGGACTTTTGAATGGAACTGGGACTCACACGTAATAGGGAACAAATGAGAGCTCCACCAGAGAGTGACGCTACACTTATTTACTTAACTCTGCAATGTAGTTTACGATGCTATTAAAAAGAGCTCGCCAAGGCCCACAGTTCTGAGAAGCAGCGAGTGAGATGTGCAGGGAAAGTGTCTCATCCGTTGCAGTGTCCTGCCCTTTCCTTTCTGCTCTTTGGAATCACTCAGCAGGCGGCTGGACCAACCTGAAAACCAGGTCTCTCTTTGAGTTGAGTGTTTTATTTATCACTATGGCTCTGCCTTGGCTTCGAGTGTTCCCTGAGATGCAGAAAGCACCGGAACAGGTCCCCTTCCTCCTCTCACAGCTTGTGACTGGGACTTCTAACGTCCACACTGACGCTGCCTAGAGAGTGGAGAAGGATCTCGGGGTCCCAGCTTATAGACCTGCTTGCTTGTGTGCAGCAAGCTCTCACACCTGCCTTTCTGAAGGCTAGGGGTGGTCATCCTTCAGATTAAGACAGAGGCTCTAAACCAGATTACTTAGGTTCAGAACCCTGCTCCACCTCTTATCAGCTGCATGGACCCAGACAAGTTATTTATGGTCTCTCTGCTTTGTTGCCCCATCTGTAAAATGAGGATAAAACAAGTCTTACCCCATAGGGTTGCTGTGAGAATTCAATTGGTGTATGTATGTTTGTGTATATATATATATATATACACATATGTATATATATATATATATAAAAATATATAAATGTTAACTAATAATAATATTGCAATATTACTATAATGTAGAGAAGACATACATGATGGACTTTCAGTGCTAGACTTTGTTTGTTTATGTGGTTTTTGTTCTGGTTTGGCAGAGTTTAGATTATGTCACTGTCCAGTTCTTTGCAAAGTCTAGCTGTTTGAAGTCTCATCTTACTGTTGGGTATATTGCTGCAGACCTACGTGGACTTCTGAGAAACACTGACGTTTGGCTCAGGCTCTTCCTGTCCCCTCCACCCTCCTCTCCACCCCTCTTCCCTTCTTTCCTTCCACTTCCTTTTTCTCCCTCATTTTCCTCCTCACTCTCTCCCTCCCTTTCTCCCCCTTTACTTTCTAATGAAAAGCTGGATGTTTTCCTTTAATGGCACTCAGTTCGTCTTCACCATCCCCCTTTGTCCTGGCTGCCCCTACTTTGCCCAGAAATCTCTCAGCAGCTACGGGAAATAGCGTGCACACGCATATACGCATGCGGGTGTGTGTTCCGTCAATTCTTCATTGACATCAAATTAGAAATGTTTGCCAAGACACTCTTCCTCACTCAAGATTTGTCTCAGGTGGCAGGAAAGTCCAGTGGCTACCTGAGCCCCTCACAGTTACCCTAACAGCTAACTGTAGATTGGAAATTTGATCTTGGTTCAAATAAGCCTGGAGTGACTAGAGAGACAAAAGCAAGCTCAGTGCTTTGGTCCTAAGGGACCAAAATAGCTCTTTGCCAAAATGACACTTGTGCTTCTTTTGTTACTGGTTCACAGGTCACAATGGACAGTTTTCTTAGCACTTTATATCATTATACAAAAACAGCAGTGACATTTTCAGTGCTAGAGGCCAAATCCTCCTTGTATTAATTGGCTACTTGGGCTCTTCTAGATGGCTTTTGACCTTTTCCTAACTCTGAACCCTGGGCCATTTCCTTTATCATCTTTTGTTATCATTAGGAAGTATTTCTGCTGTAACAAAAAGTTAGAAAGGTAGTATCATGTACCTACTACCTGTCAAAAAATATGACAAATGCAACTTCCTCTTGCCTTAATATCTATTATAAAAGCTACACTGACTGCTGTTTACTTGTTATGTGCCTGTTTTTTAAAAAACATTTAACCTTAAGTGCTGTTATGTTTTAAGTCCAGTTCTTGAGTGGATGTGTATTGAATTTAACTTAGTTAAACTCATTGGGTTTTATTTCTATGATCATATTTTGTGTTTCCCATTGGCCCATACTTATTTTTCCTTTATAAATTTTGTTTGGATTGATCAAGATTTTCTTCTTCTTTATTGGCTTAGAAGCAATATATTCTATTTCTCTTTTTTATGGTTATTCTTAAAATTTTACTCCTTGTAGGTAGATAATTAAGAAAGTCAGTCATTACTTTTGCTATGTCTAAACAATAACTTAGAATATTTTAACTTTGAAGATTATCTCCATTAAATTAGTTCCTGAACAAATTATTCTATTATTTTCCTTAGAGTTTATACAATTATTGCTGATGTATATATTAGCACAAATTTACCATTTCTATTGCTCATCATTATTTTTTTGTCTCAGGTCTTCCTTTCTGTCTCAGGTCTTCCATTACATTTTTTTCTCAGGTCTTCCTTCCTTTTTTGTCTCAGGTCTTCTTTCCTTTGAATATGTCATAATTTTATCCTTGTGCTTTAAAGATAATATTTTGGGGCTATAAAAATCTTAGTTGACATTTATTTTACCTCAGCACTTTGAGGCTTGAGGCTATTATTTTTCTTCTGCTTTTAAGTTTTGGGATTTTTTTTTTCTCTTTCTAGTCAAGCTATCTTTTCTGTCTGGCTGCTATTAAGATCATTATAGCTATAAGATACTCTGGTTTAATTATATTGTATTTAGGTATGAATTTGGTTCTATCTTGCTTGTGACTTAGTGCATTTAGTGAATCTGAGGACCCATCTTCCATTGCACTGGAAAATTCTCAGCCATTATCTTCCAACATTGTCTTTGATTTGTTATCTCTGTTTCTTCTTAAAACTCTCATAAGAGGCATAATGACCTTTCTCATTGTTTCCTCCATGTCTTTTAATTTCTTTTTTTGTGTGTTTTCCACTTTCTATTTTATACAAACTGTGTTAGAGACAATCACTTTAGAACTTTAATTCAGTCACTTTAGAATTATAATGATAGTTGTATCTGATACTATATATTAACAATTCATTGATTATTTTTAATTTCAGTGATTTTATTTTTTCACTTAGAAAATTTTATTTAATTTTTGTTCAAGTCAACCTAGTATATTTTGAAAGTATTATATCTTTTTATTTTATTTCATTTATATTTCTCTAAACAGTATAATATTTTACTGTTATTATTTACTGATGCTTTCATAGTCTACTTTGGAGTGTAACTATACCGTTTGCTGTGTTTAAAGCCTTGATTTTGATAGCTTATATTCTCTCATGTCTTATAGTTTCAGACTACATGCTTATGTTGGAAAGGAGTGGTGGAACTTTATTTAAGGAAACTTTATGGGGATCGGATTGAGGATGTATCTCCAAAGTTATTTTATGTTTTCTTCTGCCATGAGCATTAGTAGATGGGATGACCTGACTACTTTTGTGCTCATATACTAGCTTCTGTATTCTTAGACCACAGTGGAGTGGTACATTTTATTTAAAATATGCTTGAGGGTACACCTTTGGTTACAATTTCTCAGAGATCTTTTACTCAGATCCTTGTACTTTCTACCCCAGACTAAAATGAGCAAGATTTCTCTGCTCATCTCCATAAACTGACAGATGACTTTTCCCCCCTACATCTTTTTTCCAGCAAGGGTAGGGCTCTTAGATGGTCCTGGCTTTACACACATACTTTTTCAGTTCCTCACCTTGCACGGTCTCAACATTTGTCTCCTACGCCCTGCCAAAAACCTAAGCCTCTTCCATACTCTGCTACCTTGGCTTTCACCTTTTTTGTGTTGCTTCCTGAATGCTCAGATTTAAAAGTATGTTTGTTACAGTTTCCCATTAGGATGGGCACTACCAAAACACCAGAAAACAACAAGTGTGGGTAAGGATGGGAAGAAATTGGAGCCCCTGCCCATGGCTGATAGAAACATAAAATGGTGCAGCCACTATGGAAAACAGTACGGCAGTTCCTCAAAAAATTAAATATTGAATTCCCATATGATTCAGCAATTCCACTTCTGGGTATATATCCCAAATAATTGAAAGCAGGGACTTGAACAGATATTATTACACCAACGTTCATAGCAACATTATCCACAATAGCCAAAAAGTGGAGGCATTGTGTCCACTTGAAGGATGAGTAGATAAACAAAAATGTACATAGAATGTAATATTTTTCAGCCTTAAAAAGCAAGGAAATTCTAATACATGCTACAACATGGATGAACCTTGAAGATATTATGCTAAGTGAAATAAGCCATTCACAAAAGAATAAATATTGAATAATTCTATTTGTATGAGCTATCTAGAGTAGTCAAATCCAGAGAGACAGAAAGAATAATCGTTGCCAGAGAGGATGGGGGCAGCGCAGGAAGAACAAGGAGTTGTTTAATGTGTATGGAGTCTCAGTTTTGGAGGATGCAAAAGTTCTGGAGATGTATGGTGGTGACCGTTTCACAACAATGTGACTGTAATTAATGCCACTGAACTGTATACTCAAAAATGGTTAAAATAGTAGATTTTATGTTTTATATATATGCATATATACACACACACACAGACACATATGTGTTGCCACAATAAAAAACAACTATATTTGTCACACATTTTATCCAGTATTTCTAGGTGTTTTATATCAAAAAAATTTCCAGGCTATTTGAACTGCAATTTTCCCCAAACAGACATTCCCTAATTATCTTACCCTTAGGATGTTTGGGCTTTTATTGTATGCCAATGTATTGCTGAGACAGATAAGCAAGAGAGCAGAGAAAATAAAACCTAAGGCTTCATTATTAGAGAATTCTTGTTTCCTTTAGTCTTATTTGATTGCTAAGGTAGTTGTATGAATATAATAGGATAACAGGGATCTCAAGGCTCCAAGATGATAAGTAGAGTAGTACCTGACCTCACAATAAATAGAATTGGTATCAATGAAGCTACGTGGTCCCTCAGACACAGCTCCTCTTTTTCTCTCTGGCTTTTTCATTTTCTCTAATAATTATCCCCTTATCTTCACTTTCTCATGGTAACCATTTACTACAGCTTTTTGTAACCCATTGGAATAGACCAAGATCTCTTTACTTCATGAAAATTCTTGATGTAGTATTTTGGCATCTGCCCTTCCAAATAAGAGCTGCAGGTCCTTGGTGTCCCAAGTCCAATCATCTGGTTCAGATATGTTCATTCACTAATAATGAATGCATGACATGGCAATGTGAGGAGCTCCATGGACCCATTCCCCAGCAAAACCGGTGAAAATTATTTTTAAAAACCCAAATTATTTGAAGTTTCTCGAAATAGTCCTAAAGGCGTACAGCAAGTAAAGAAACACTCAAGAAAGCCTTCTGAAAATTTGGTGAAAAGAGCAAAAATGTGTGACATTTGAACCACAACCTGCTCCCCCCATCCCCCCGCTTCAGCTCAGCGTAATGGAAACTGTACTTCAGATGGGTGCAGCCAAGAACGCAGGGTTTTCTCTTCCTGCAGCTCCCAGTCAGAGGCTATGGTATCTTCCCAGAAGGGCAGGATGTCAGTATTTCTCATCCTGCTCCCAGCTACATGTTGTAAACGCTAAGTTCTGGTTAAGTATTGCCAAGAGTTGGGGGCTCTCTTCTTCCATCTAGCCTCTTCTCATGGGACAGGAGCTCCACCTTGGATGTAGTGAATACTGAAGCCCTATCACACTTGGCCTGTTCATGAGACAGAGGTTCCATGTCAAAAGTGGCAAACTGAGACTGAACCCTACTGTCTGCAACTTCTGCCCCACTGCTAAGTGCCCCAGATCCTGAAGCACGGGTGTCACTGAGAGAAAAGTAGTGTGTTACTTTCTCCACTTTGAGATTCAGAGGAGATCAGAGATTTTGCCCAAGGATAAAGGCAGGTCAAAAAGACAGCAACTGAACAGAGTCTGGGGAAGTTCAAGCTTAAGGGCACTCTCAAAAACAATGGAGGTCGTAGTGAAAAGCAATTAAGTGTAGATGTATAGATTCCATTAGAGATGTAAGCTAAACCATAAGCCAGCTAGTTTACCAGAGAAGAGCAGTAAAAAGGACAATTAAGAAGAGCCTTTCTGAGGGGGAGGAACCAAGATGGCAGAGTAGAAGGACGTGCTGTCACTCCCTGTTGTGAGAACACCAGAATCACAACTAGCTGCTGGACAATCATTGACAGGAAGATACTGGAACTCAAAAAAAAAGATATCCCACATCCAAAGACAAAGGAGAAGCCACAATGAGATGGTAGGAGGGGCGCAATCACAGTAAAATCAAATCCCATAACTGCTGGGTGGGTGACTCACAGACTGGATAACACTTATACCACAGAAGTCCACCCACTGGAGTAAAGGTTCTGAGCCCCATGTCACACTTCCCAACCTGGGGGTGCAGCAACGGGAGGAGGAATTCCTAGAGAATCAGACTTTGAAGCCTAGTGGGATTTGATTGCAGGACTTCGACAGGATTGGGGGAAAAAGAGACTCCACTCTTGGAGGGCACACACAAAGTAATGTGCGCATTGGGACCCAGGGGAAGGAGCAGTGACCCCAGGGGAAACTGAAACAGACCTACCTGCTAGTGTTGGAGGGTCTCCTGCAGAGGTGGGGGTGGCTGTGGCTCACCACGGGGACAAGGACATTGGCAGCAGAAGTTCTTGGAAGCACTCCTTAGCATGAGCCCTCCCAGAGTCTGTCATTAGCCCCACCAAAGAGCCCAGGTAGGCTCCAGTGTTGGGTTGACTCAGGTCAAAAAACCAAGAGGGAGGGAACAGCCCCACCCATCAACAGTCAAGCAGATTAAAGTTTTACTGAGCTCTGCCCACCAGAGCAACAGTCAGCTCTACCCACTACCAGTCTGTCCTGTCCAAAAACGTGCTCAAGCCTCTTAGAGAGCCTCATACACCTGAGGGCAGACAGCAGAAGCAAGAAGAACTACAATCCTGCAGCTTGTGGAACAAAAACCACATTCACAGAAAGATAGACTAGATGAAAAGGCAGAGGGCTATGTACCAGATGAAGGAACAAGATAAAACCCCAGGAAAACAACTAAATGAAGTGGAGATAGGCAACCTTCCAGAAAAAGAATTCAGAATAATGATAGTGAAGATGATCCAGGACCTCGGAAAAAGAATGGAGGCAAAGATCGAGAAGATGCAAGAAATGTTTAACAAAGACCTAGTAGAATTAAAGATCAAACAAACAGAGATGAAGAATACAATAACTGAAATGAAAACTATACTGGAAGGAATCAATAGCAGAATAACTGAGGCAGAAGAATGGATAAATGACCTGGAAGACAGAATGGTGGAATTCACTGCTGTGGAACAGAATAAAGAAAAAAGAATGAAAAGAAATGAAGACAGCCTAAGAGACCCCTTGGACAACATTAAATGTAGCAACATTCGCATTATAGGGGTCCCAGAAGGAGAAGAGAGAGAGAAAGGACCCGAGAAAATATTTGAAGAGATTATAGTTGAAAACTTCCTTAACATGGGAAAGGAAATAGCCACCCAAGTCCAGGAAGCACAGCAAGTCACGTACAGGATAAACCCAAGAGGAAACACGACAAGACACATAGTAATCAAATTGGCAAAGATTAAAGACAAAGAAAAATTGTTGAAAGCACCAAGGGAAAAACGACAACTAACATTCAAGGGAACTCCCATAAGATTAACAGCTGATTTCTCAGCAGAAAGTCTACAAGCCAGAAGGGAGTGGCATGATATACTTAAAGTGATGAAAGGGAAGAACCTACAACCAAGATTACTCTACCCAGCAAGGATCTCATTCAGATTCGATGGAGAAATCAAAAGCTTTACAGACAGGCAAAGGCTAAGAGAATTCAGCACCACCAAAGCAGCTCTACAACAAATGCTAAAGGAACTTCTCTAAGTGGGGAACACAAGAGAAGAAAAGGACCTAGCTACTAAAACAAACCCAAAACAATTAAGAAAATGCTCATAGGAACATACATATCGATAATTACATTAAACGTGAATGGATTAAATGCTCCAACCAATAGACACACTCACTGAATGGGTACAAAAACAAGACCGATATATATGCTGTCTACAAGAGACCCACTTCAGACCTAGGGACACATACAGACTGAAAGTGAGGGGATGGAAAAAGATATTCCATGC
>NW_020174442.1:386450-459748 GCF_003031525.2 Neophocaena asiaeorientalis asiaeorientalis | reverse complement strand
TAAAATTAGAAATGAAAAAGGAGAAGTTACAACAGACACCACACAAATACAAAGCATCCTAAGAGACTACTACAAGCAACGCTATGCCAATAAAATGCACAACCTGGAAGAAATGGACAAAATTCTCAGAAAGGTATAACCTTCCAAGACTGAACCAGGAAGAAATAAAAAATATGAACAGACCAATCACAAGTAATGAAATTGAAACTGTGATTAAAAATCTTCCAACCAACAAAAGCGAGGAGCAGATAGATTCACAGGTGAATTCTATCAAACATTTAGAGAAGAGCTAACACCCATCCTTCTCAAACTCTTCCTAAAAAATTGCAGAGGAAGGAACACTCCTGAACTCATTCTAGGAGGCCACCATCATCCTGATACCAAAACCAGAAAAAGATAGTACAAAGAAAGAAAATTACAGACCAGTATCACTGATGAATATAGATGCAAATATACTCAACAAAATACTAGTAAACAGAATCCAACAACACATTAAAAGGATCATATACCATGATCAAGTGAGATTTATCCCAGGGATGCAAGGATTCTTCAATATACACGAATCAATCAATGTGATACACCATATTAACAAATTGAAAAATAAAAACCATATGATCATCTCAATAGATGCAGAAAAAGCTTTTGACAAAATTCAACACGCAGTTATGATAAAAACTCTCCAGAAAGTGGGCATAGAGGGAACCTATCTCAACATAATAAAGGCCATATACGACAAACCCACAGCTAACATCATTCTCAATGGTGAAAAACTGAAAGCATTTCCTCTAAGATAAGGAACAAGGAAAGGATGTCCACTCTCACCACTGTTATTCAACATAATTTTGGAAGTCCTAGCCACAGCAATCAGAGAAGAAAAAGAAATAAAAGGAATACAAATTGGAAAAGAAGAAGTAAAACTGTCACTGTTTGCAGATGACATGATACTATACATAGAGAATCCTAAAGATGCCACCAGAAAACTACTAGAGCTAATCAATGAATTTGGTAAAGTTGCAGGATACAAAATAACACACAGAAATCTCTTGTATTCCTATACAGTAATGGTGAAATATGTGAAAGAGAAATTAAGGAAACACTCCCATTTACCACTGCAACAAAAAGAATAAAATACCTAGGAATATTGTAAAAGAATGAAAGTAGAACACTCCCTAACACCATACACAAAAATAAACTCAAAATGGATTACAGACCTAAATGTAAGACTGGACACTCTAAAGCTCTTAGAGGAAAACATAGGAATAACACTCTTTGACATAAAGCAAAGCAAGATCTTTTTTGATCAACCTCCTAGAGTAATGAAAATAAAAACAAAAATAGGGTCTTCCTTGAGGGTCCGCCTGCCGATGCAGGAGACATGGGTTCATGCCCCGGTCCAGGAAGATCCCACATGCTGCGGAGCAGCTAGGCCCGTGAGCCGTGGCTGCTGAGCCTGTGCATCCGGAGTCTGTGCTCCACAGCGGGAGAGGCCACAACAGTGAGAGGCCTGCATACTGGAAAAAAAAAAACAAAAATAAACAAATGGGACCTAATGAAACTTCAAGGCTTTTGCACAGCAAAGGAAACCATAAACAAGACAACCCTCAGAATGGGAGAAAATGTTTGCAAATGAATCAATGGACAAAGGATTAATCTCCAAAATATATCAACAGCTCATGCAGCTCAATATTAAAGAAACAAACAACCCAATCCAAAAATGGGCAGAAGACCTAAATAGACATTTTTCCAAGGAAGACATACAAATGGCCAAGAAGCACATGAAAAGATGCTCAACATCACTAATTATTAGAGAAATGCAAATCAAAACTACAATGAGGTATCACCACACACCAGTTAGAATGGGCATCATCAGAAAATCTACTAACAACAAATGCTGGAGAGGGTGTGGAGAAAAGGGAACCCTCTTGCACTGTTGGTGGGAATGTATATTGATACAGCCACTATGGAGAACAGTATGGAGATTCCTTAAAAAAATTAAAAATAGAATTACCATATGATCCAGCAATCCCACTACTGGGCATATACCCAGAGAACACCATAATTCAAAAAGACACATGCACCCCAATGTTCACTGCAGCACTGTTTACAATAGACAGGTCATGGAAGCAACCTCAATGCCCATCGACAGACAAATGTATAAAGAAGTTGTGGTACATATATACAATGGAACATTACTCAGCCATAAAAAGGGATGGAATTGAGTCGTTTGTTGAGATGTGGATGGATCTAGAGACTTTCATACAGAGTGAAGTAAGTCAGAAAGAGAAAAACAAATATCGTACATTAACACATGTATGTAGAACCTAGAAAAAAGGTACAGATGAACCGGTTTGCAGGGCAGATGTTGAGACACAGATGTAGAGAACAAACATATGTACACCAAGGGCTGAAAGCCATGGGGGCTGGGAATGGTGGTGTGCTGAAGTGGGCGATTGGGATTGACGTGTATACACTGATGTGTATATAATTGATGACTAATAAGAACCTGCTGTATAAAAAATAAATAAAATTAAATTCAAAAATTCAAAAAAAAAAAAAGAAGAGCCTTTCTGGGGTCGAACAACTCCGAAACACTGACCTCAAAAACTATCACTAACAACAGATCCTGAATTTAATTAGATCAGCCTGTGGAGCAATTTATGCCCCAGAGCATTGTTGAAAGCAATAGAGCAGTCAGCTGGCAATCAGTGGGGCTTAACAGCTGGTTGTGGCCAGGGAAAGAAACAGTCAAAGAGAGCCCTGCCAAAATCACTGCCATCCCAGAGTGACTGTGCATGCTCAAGGCTGCTCCATCTAAGAACAACGTTAGATGTTTCACAATTTGGGGAGAAAACAGACTTCACTAAACTCATCAAACCAATCACTAAACAAATAAGCAAAAAGCAATAGCAAACCATGTTGTGAAGGGCCAGAGAACCAATACCTAGTCTTGCTATATTACCTAAAATGTCTAGTTTCCAAAGGGAAAAAAAAGAATGCAAGACATACAAAGAAAGGAAAACCTACATGTTTGGGGAAATAGCAGGCAACAAAAACTGCCTGTTTTTAAATTAATATTTAATCTAATATTAAATATTAGATTTAATAAAGACTTTAAAGTTGCCATTATAAATATGTTCAAAGAACCAAACAAAACCATGCTTAAAGAAACAAAGGGAGAAGTGTTGACAGTGTCTCATGAAATAGAGAATATAAAGAGATTATTAAAATTAATGACATTTTCAATAAATTTCAAAATTTTTCAATAAAGATATCATTAAAAAGGACCAAATGGAAATTCTGGTTTTTACTGTAAAGTAAAATAACTGAAATGAAAAATTCACTAGAGGGTTCAACAGTAGATTTTAACTGGCAGAATGAACTTGAATATAATCTTTAGACATTATGCAACCTGAAGAACAGGGAGAAAAAGAAATGAACAGAACCTCAGAGAAATGTGGGACACCATTAAGTGCATCAATATTTGTAAAATAGGAGTACCAGAAGGAGAGGACAGAGAGGAGCAGAAGAAATATTGATTGGAAACTCCTCAAATTTATGAAAAACATTCATCTACACATCCAAGATCAATGGAGTCTATTCATCTGGTCTGAGAGTATGGGCACACAAATACAAAACAACACCATTGCTCTCCAGCAGCTGTTAAGAGGGAGTATAAAAAAGGCAAAAAACAATCCATATCTTTAGCAGAATTATTAAGTAATCGGCTCTTTTAATTTTTGAGTTAGATAATAAAAATATATTTAATTCACATCAACAAGAATTTTCCTTTAATGGGAATCTTGAGGTCCTGTAAAACACTAAAGTACCTTCATAACCAAAGACATATTAAAAGTAATCAGTAATGATTTAATGATTAAATACTATTATAAGTATCAACTTTATTGACTTAAATATTTGACTAATATAGAATATTAACTCACATCATCTAATAGTGGACAGAATAGTTTCTAAACTAACTCTTCTACTCCTCTGGGATAGAGCATGCCTCATGCAGAGACAATTAAAGTTTGAGGGTCTTGAAGTCTCTCCCTCCCCATATTTGCTTCTCCTAAGACTTACTACTCCCAGTTAAGCCCCTCCTCCAGATGCAAATGGAAGAAGGACCCTATTTAAAGCTGGGTCCATCTTTTACGTGAATCTGAGTGAGCTAGTGTACTTTCCTAAGGTAAAGCAGAGAGACTGGAAGGACCTTTTAGAGTCACTAAGTTTAGAAGACAACACAGCTTGGGCAGTGCCTGTGGGTATGAGACCCAACTTTGACTACTTTTAGACCTTATTTATACCCTTCTCATGTGGGGATTTTGAAAAGCAAATTACTTTTCCTTTTTGGTGAAAGAATTCAAATCTTTTAAACTCATTTGTCTCTGCTTTCATCCACAAAATTTTTAAATGACTGCAATTTTAGGTAATGACAGAAAAACACATAAAGGAAAAAATGTTCTGTACTGAGCCATATATATTGAAGCTACGTTGTAATTATAGAAAATAACACAGTTCTGAGGCTTTTCGGTTGAGAGGAAAACTATAGTAGAGATAGGTGTTTACAGAGAGAAGGAAATGCTTCAACTCTAATGAGTTTAATCATCACATTCTCTTGTGGATTATAAAATTGAGAAGGAAAGGATGCCAAATTGTAGAGACCTGTACTTTTTATGAACAAGTCTGTATGTCAAGAAGCTTCAAGAATCTGGTGTGAGGCAGGCCATCAGAATCTGTCCACTGAATTACCCTAGTAAAGTGCTGTGGCATTAGCCGCTTCACTCCTTTGACCTAATCTCAGCATCCCTAGCTTCTGAGGTGCAAGAGTGTAGCCAAAAAGGAAATGCACATTATTTTTCAGTAATTCATGAAGTCTGATGGAAAATATATTTTTTATCATAATAAAACTATATTAGTTAAAACATCAGTTTAATTTTGTTTGTCGTAAATTTCTTTTGGATGAAACGACACAGAGGAGGGATACCCTTCAGACTTGTGGTGGTGGAAAAAGTCAGGAAGGCTAATTACTGAGCTCAGCCCTGAAGGAAAAATAGAAGACAAGAAGTAGTTAAGGCAGGAAAAACATCCAAACAAAAGAAGCAGAGTGCACAACGTCCAGGGGTAAAAGTGAGCGTGATATATACTGGGACCTGTCAATATATTAGCTTTGTTGAAGTATCGGGTGTGAGAGGGACAAGGTAGAAAAATCTAACTATTAAGAGGTGCGGCTGAAGAAATCGGGCAGAGGTTCTCCCTTAATCTAGCAAGAGCTGGCTGTGGAGTCAAGTAGAGCCAGTGGGGATGTTAAGTGGAGGAATTCTAGAGATACTAACATGAGGTAAAGACAACAGAACATGGTATCTTTTGTGAATGTTGAGAACTTTGGAGTCAAGCATTTATATCTTGGTATCTTATTTAAGCAACAGGGAGCTGATATCCCCATCTCCTGAGGCCACGCTGCAAATGGAGGACTATGTTTAGCAGGTGTGGTCAAGGGTGGGTGATGGGTGGAGACAGAGGTCAATATAACTGACAGTTCTACAAACTTCTGTTGCATCTTTATAAGGCATAGATTTTGTGAATACATTTTCTTTTTTTCTGGTATCTTTTGTACAGAATGGAAACTTTATCTCTAAATTTTAATTGAAAAAGTTGATGAGAACGTCAGAAACACTCAGGTTTGCGGCTACAAAGGCACCCATCCCACTTGATTAAGGATGTCCACAGCTGAGGCATTGCCCAAGTAATTCAGGCCAAAATAAGGCTCTTTTCCTGAACTACACAGATCATCAAAGATGGAATAAGAGACTAATTCTTCTGTTATACAGGGGCTGGGGAGAATTTCTTCAGATCCTCTCTTTGTTTGATGCATGTAATCACTGTGAAGCTTAAATGATTTTATAGAGGAGAAGTGGACATTTAAAAATCAGTCTTCTTTAATTTTAAATAAATATAATTTGGTTTTTGTAGTGATTATAGTTAGAACATGTTTTAGAGCTTCAGTCACGTCCAGGAACATCTAAGAACACTGTCTAGGATCCAGAAAATTTTTTTTACATGTCCTTGATGGTAAGTTAATTTGATCTTCATAAGAACTGCCTTGGCTGTTGTCAGAGTGTGAGTTTAAATGTCTGAAGTTTGAGAGGAAACAGATCATTTTGGAAAGTAACTTAGGATGACAAGGGAACTACAGCGTTCAAACCACATCAATCAAGGGGGTGGAGGAGTACTACTAAGCACATATGAAAATAGTTGGGAAGTTTCCAAAGGCATGGAGAAAAGCTATAAGGAAGTACTATAATGTTTAGTTTTAAGGGTGTGGTTCTTTCTTTTAAAACATTCGAATAGCTCTAAAAGGATACATTTCCTTATATATTGCACTGACTTTTTTTTTTTTTTTTAATACTAGCTAAGAACAGCACCACTGGGAAAAGATCTGGGTTGTCTTTGGTTGCTAGAGGATACCTACATTCTTTGGATAAGAGACACGTATAATATTTCTTGCCGCCAAAATTATCATCTGCCAGTCTACTTTATGTAAATGTAAGGCTACCAGAAGAGGGTTTTTTTTTCCTCCTCAGGAGGGATAACAATTTGTGGTATTTACAAATCACCTGATAATATCCTTCACATGCAACAGCAGGGGAAATAAGGTGAAGGAAGCGCAAGACGGGAGGTGGAAGAGGTGAAACTGGGTATCTAGAGAACCACAGGGTATCCTGATACATCATGAGAAAAGAATGAGAGTAGGGGCAATGGTGGTTGAACAGGAGAGTGGAAGAACTCATTAAGAAAAAAGTTGGCAGACTTCACAGTTCTCATGGAGCTGAGCCTGGAGTCAACAGGTAATTAAAGAAGAGGAGGGTTTGAGTAATGATTGCATATATGATCATGACTCCTTTTCCAATACGTACATGTACTTCCAATACATATATACATTTCCATATATATATATAAACATTTACTTATTTACAAAAATATGATAATCTGTACACGTGTGAGTGATAAAAGAGTGTATGGAGATCAGCAAGTACTGATGTAACCATCTTTTTTGTATGCGGTGGCCCATGTATTTGCCTGCTACAATTTTATTATTATTTTGGTTCCTTGATCACATGATTGAGCAGTGTTGTCTTCTTTATTTGTTCTGAGAGCTTGAGATAACCATGTGTGCTGTGTGGAGTTGTCACTGTGGGGATGGGGGTAGGGTGACATTAGTGAGGGTAATGCAAAAAGGAAGTCATAGGGGCACCATAACTCCAAGTTATGATCTACTCGATACAAAGCTATATAATACATTCATTGAATAAATATTGATTGCTCTGGGCACTGTATTTGGGCAAAACATATGGAGGAAAAATAGGCATGGTCTCAATATTGCAGAGCTTAAAATATTAATAATAATTAAGTAACCTTTTAAGTAAGTGGCATTTAATGGCAAACCAAATAAGTGCTATGAGAAAAAGGAACATGATTTATAGGAGAATTATAACAGAGATACCTAATTTGGATATGTGGAGTTATGGAGGGAGAAGATGGTAGGAAAAGCTTTCTTGATAAGAAAGGTTTGAGCTTAGATCTGCTGGATGTGTAATAATAATTCTCTGAGTGGGTAGACAAGAATATATGTATATGGAGAAAGAATGAGAGAGGAAGAGAGTCAGGAAATAGAAACAAAACTGCAGGAGGAAACAAGATGCATTTCAAGAAATGAGAAATGGTCAGTGTAGCAGCTGTATAAGTAGGGAGAGGGAGAATGGTTCAAAATTAGTAGACAGGGACCAAACCATTCAGAGCTTTGGGTCAAATTCAGAATTTTTTTCTTTCTCTTAGGAGAGATGATGATAAAATATTTTAAGCAGAAGTTTTAATAGAAACAATGTTTGCTGAAGTGTGTAGAATGGATCAAAAGGGAATAAAAGTGGCAGAGGGGAGATCAGTTAAGGATCTACTGCAGGAAGCAAAACAGAGATGATAGTAGCCTGGATTAGGATAGTGGTGATGGAGATGGAAAAATATGGATAATTTTGTTAACTATTTAGATAGTGAATGAAACAGTATTTGATGATAGATTTTATATTAGGACTTATGGAAAGTGATGTGTCAATAATGGTTGTGTAATAGGATGATTGAAATGACATCCTTGGGAAAAGGATTCCATGTAAAGAGAAATATATTTTGGTTTTAGATATGCTGAGTTTGAGGGCCCTTGAAATAGCAAAGACAGAATGTTAAGTGGCAGAAAGATATCTGGATTTGGAGGTAAATGATTATGTTTGGGATGACTGCAGCTGCTTAACACTTCTTGCCCCATCTGTAAGAAGAAAGAGATATGCTGAAGTTAGGAGCCCCCCTGAGCCAGGTCAACTTCACCTTCTGATTATGCAGAGACTTCAATTAATGTATCTGTTGAATTCTATTTTGCAAATCCCCCATGTTAGCATCTGCAAGCCTTGTGTATCACATATAATAAGCTTCATAAATGACTTTTAATTTTCTCTAAACACAGCATTTAAAATTCAGTTTCTGAAATTTTCATAGTGTTTTTGACTGAAAAGAAAATAACCAGCTTCCACTGACAGATTCATAGAAAAAGATGACCAGTTATTTTGACCATTCATTCAACAAAATATTTATTGGGCATCTACTATGGGCAAGCCTTATCTACTATGAGCAAGACTTTTCTAGGTGCTAGAGATACACCAGTGAATAAAACAGGAAAAAAAACCCTACCCTCACAGAGCTTATGGTGTAATGCACTAAATTTGTTTCTATACAACATAATACATACATTAAGCAAAATGAATAATATATAGTATTTTAGATAATGATAAGTACTGGAGAGAAAACATCAAACAGGAAATGAAGTTAGGAAATGTATGTGTTAGAAATGCTCTAATTTTAAACAGGCCAGCCAGGAATGACATAACTGAGAAGCTGATATTTGAGAAAAGATCATAAAGACTTGAAGGAGTGAAATTTGTGGATACCTGAGAGAAAAGCATTCCAGATATATAGAAAATAAATATAGTATCAAAATGGTAGACATAATGCCTACCTTATTAGTAAGTACATTAAATGCAAGTGGACCAAATTCTTCAGTTGAAGGGCAGATATTGGAAGAATTGTTATAAAAACATAATCCAACTATATGCTATCTCCAAAAGACAGCATTATTCAAATGGCCAAAAAGTGGAAACAATCCAAATTGTATCAGTGTATCCAACTGATGAATGGATAAACAAAATGTGGCATATCCATACAGTGGATATGTTCAATGGATATTGTTCAATCATAAAATATAAAGAAGCACTTATACATGCTATATAACATGGATGAACATTAAAAACATTATATTAACTGAAAGAAACCATACATAAAAAATGCATATTGTATGATTGTGTTCTATAAAACATGTGGAATAAGTAAATCCATAAAAAGAGAATGTAATTTAGGGTTTGGCGGGAATTGAGTGGAAATGTAATGGGGGTACTGTTTATGATATGGGGTTTCTTTTTGGGGTGATAAAAATGTTATGGAATTAGATAGTAGTGATGATTGCACAACCTTGTGAATATACTAAAAACACTGTATTGTATACTGCAAAATAGTGAATTTTGTGGTATGCAAAATAAATAATTACCACTGTTGAAGAGGACAAATGACATAGTAGATTAGAAAGAACAAAATAGAAATTCTGAAAAGAATAATAATTAAAATCAAAACTAATGGATGGTGGGAGGTGGGGGTGGCTCAAGATGGTGGAGTAGGAAGACCCTGAGCTCACCTCTCCCCATGATCACATCAAAACTACAACTACATATAGACAAACTCTCTCTGAGAGAGATCCAAAGGCTAGCAGAGCAGCTCTTCTACAAACAGGGCTGTAAAGAAAGAACCACATAGAGTTGGTAGGAGGGGAGGAGAAGGTATCTGCACCCCTAGTGGTGACCCAGAAGAGGAGAGAGATGTCACAGGCTTGGGGATCCTCCCTGGAGAGGAAGGGGTTTGAACCACACATTAGGCACGCCAGTCCTGGGGTCTGGCACCAGGAAGACAAGTCCTCTTGGCTGATTTGAAAATCACTGGGGCTTACCAGAGGGCTGTAAGAGATGGACAACAGTTTTATGTCATTTGCTCTATTTGCTTCTTAAATTTTGTTGTCAATGTTTAAGCATACATAAAAGCTCCTGATAAACAAATTAAATCCAAACAATTTTCCATTGTTTGTATTATCAGCAGTTCTATCTTTTTTTTTTTTTTTTTTCCGGTACACGGGTCTCTCACTGTTGTGGCCTCTCCCGTTGCGGAGCACAGGCTCCGGACGCGCAGGCTCAACGGCCATGGCTCACAGGCCCAGCCGCTCCGCAGCATGTGGGATCTTCCCGGACCGGGGCACGAACCCGTGTCCCCTGCATCAGCAGGTGGACTCTCAACCACTGCGCCACCAGGGAAGCCCAGTTCTATCTTTTTTGACTAAACAAATTCTCATATCTTTCTTCAGTGAGTCATAATTAAAAGCATTTGACTAAAGATGGTTATATTTGTGTATTCTGAGACATAGAAAATAAACTTATAGGTACTAAAGGGGAAAGGAGGGGGAGGGATAAATTAGGAGTTTAGGATTAACATATACACACTACTATGTATAAAATAGATAACCAACAAGGACCTACTGTATAGCACAGGGAACTATACTCAATATTTTGTAATAACCTATAAGGGAAAAGAATCTGAAAAAAAAAGATATATATGTATGTATAACTGAATCACTTTGTTGTACACCTAAAACTAACACAACATTGTAAATCAACTATTCTTCAATTTAAAAAATGAAAAAAAATTAAAGAAAAATAATTCAGATTGGAAATAAGCAAAGTGACCACATAATTTTTCCTTCAAACTGGGATGCTTTTGAGAGCAAACATGGGCACTAAAATCATTAAAATATTATAACTTTTAGAAATATTTATGAGCCAGTAAATTAGTTTTATCTTTTTTATGGACCTATAAAATTGTTCTACTTAATATCCATTTTCAAAAATAGACTATGCCCGTATACATTAAAGTAAAATATTGATTAGCTGAAAATTAAAAATAGAAGCAAAATAATTGTTTTTGTTATATATATTCATATACTTTTATCAGTTTTATAGCTATTTCTGCTTTTAATACATGGTTGTTAATATTTTCTAGAGAATATATGTTCAATATAAATTATTAGTTTTCATTTTTCATAAAATTGTCTGCAATCTTCTTGAAAATTGTCTTTTATGGTACTGAATTTGAAGTGAGCTTGACTGTAGACTATGATAATTTTACTTGGTAAAGTGCTCTCACTACACATGCTGACATGCTTTCTAAATTCAGAACAAGTTCTGCTAAATAGAAGACTTTCTCAATTTTAAACTTTGTATTAAACTCTAACTCTAACCTTAACCCTAATTTTAGCTTAATATTTTGGGTATTTTTTGCCTCCATTCAAGAAACCATCTCTGAGAAATATTACTCCAAGATAACATTTATCAAAAAATCCTCTCTATGTATGATTCTTTTCAATGTTTTGCAAGTTTAAATTTAGAAAACTGTAGGCCTTCTCAATTTTATTCCACTCCAGTACAAAATTTAAATTTATTGAAAAATGAGCTCCATTAAAGATTCTCCACACAAATAGAGACATTTCAAATTTCAATTATAGAACATCTATCTTAAATAGTGTACATCCTTTGAGTTCATGTTATCTAATTTGTTCAGTTTCTCTTTAGCTTTGTAAGGAGGATTTTTCCTTGTCTTCCATTTTGTAAGCAATGCTTTCAGTTGGTGCAATATGCAAGTGTTTCAAAGATTTTTAATGCTCAACTCGTGCAACATTTTCATTAAAAGTTTCCAACTAATTTTAATGAAAATTCTTCTAAACGCTAAAGGACTAACTTACTGAAATGTTCAATGCCATTGTAGAACACTTAGGTTGATTTACAAGGCAGGCTCAAATACATCTAATTTTCAGTTAATATTTCAAGTAGTGAAGTGCCTGCAGCTATGCTGAAGTGATTTTTAAAATATTAAATATCAGTTTCATCACCCAAAAATTTTAGACCCATTACTCAAACTATATATATATGTAATAATATTTACAAATTGCAAATTTGGACAATTAACACATTCCATTTCAATTGGTAGAATCTTGAAGCTGGCTTGAACTCAGTTATGAACTATGTGTGTACCACCACCAATTCCAAGTGAACGATTCTCTCAATTTTTTTTAAGACTCTTGTTTTTATCATAATCTTTGTTCTGAATTTGTCATCATATTTTTACTACAAATTATTCTATCTTCAGCGTTGAACTTTTAAACACATTTTACAATATAATCCACTCTGTCAGCTGTTTTATTGTGCAAAATGAACCAAACACTTCTCTTTGATTCCAATAATTGAATGAAAGTTACTTGAATGATTACTTTAATGAATGAATTGATTTTCTATTTGAAGTACCCAATGACATTGATGAACAAACAGCATTAATTATTTACCAAGTTTTTCTTTTGCCAATAATGGATGTATTAACAGATATTACTTCACTTTTACATATGGACAAGAAATCTTGGAATTGAAAATGAACACATTTAACTTAGAAAAAAATGAAAGTGATACTTTACAGGTTGATGTGTAAGCACATTTTCTGCAAGTGCACGTACTAAATTGTTTTCTCCAGGCACCATCTTCTTAAAACAAATAATTTTTGAAGTAGATACTAAAGCTTATTTAGGAGATTTATGTCTTCTGGTTTTCATGTGTTAGTGATACAGTACTACAGGTATCATGGTGGATGGGAAATGATGAACATTTTGTGCAAGTTACTTTTTATCACCTACTTTCTTAAGAAATGAAAATTCAATACTGATTTTCCTTAAATAGGCACTTTTATTTTAGCTCATTGCTTCTATTGCAAAATTTTAAAATTTTATAGACAATAAATATTATACATTTGTATGATCCAATACTGACAATACCACTACATCAAGAATTCAGACTACTCCCTCTTCACTCCATAAAAGGAGAGCTTCAGATCTATTTCCTACACAGTAATCGCCTACAGGCAACCTATAATTTCTCATGTTTCCCCCGACCTCACTCCCATCTATCATGAACAGAGTCTTCATGCAGGACTGGTGGCCTGGCAGATTTATCTATCTCTAGAGTAAGGCAAGACGAAAGCACCACTGGCTGGTTTGCCCAGTGGCTGGCTAGAGCAGAGTGTACAGTGTTCCTCCACCCCTATCCAAGACCAGAAGATGGCTGTCTGTTGCATTTTATGTCCCAGGAACATCACTTTGTCAGCAAGCATCCTGCATACTGACCTTGAAAGGAAAATGTTAGTTTTCTTCAATCTGAAGGTTTCTGGAAAAGAGAAGGAGTTATGTTGGTTGTCTTTCAGTTTAAATTAGGTCACAAGTCAAAACTATTCATTCCACATAATTCCCACACTCTTCTACATGAGACCATGAAAGAAACTACCAGACCTATCTTGGTGTATTTTAACACAATTATTAATAATACTTTGTGAAAAATGAAGAACCTTGAACAAATGTAGATCATGACAGAATGCCTGGACAACTGGCAGAAATTGAGACAGTCCTGGGCAAACCACAGTGTGGAATGTTGTGGTTATTGATTGCAGTGTATGAAACTACCCCAAAAAGCAATGGCCTAAAACCATCCTTTCCTTACAACTCACGATTTTGTGAGTCAGGAATTCAGGCAGAATTAAACTGGATTCTTTTCCTGTTTCATGTGTCATCAACTGAGGTCACTGGATGGTATTCAGCTGGTAGCTGGTCTGGTTTGGAGGCTCCAAGATGGATTCATTCACATGTGTGACACTTTGGCAAGAACAGCTGTCACTCCTTCTTCTCCACTGTAATCTCAGGGCTTCTCCATTTGTTTTGTTCCTCAGGCTAGCCAGACTTCTTACATGGTGGCCTGGGCCTCCTAGAAACCAAGGTGAAAGTTGTCAATCATTTTTAGTCTAGACTTGGAACTAGTATATTGTCATTTCTGCAATACTCCATTGGCCACAGCGGTCAAAGTTTAACTTGGATTCAAAGGGAAGGGACATTGTACCCAGTTCAAATGGATGAAGTGTCAAAGAGCTTGTGGCCATCTTTAATAAGCCACATACAGTCACAATGGGCTCAGGATAACATTGGAATCTCTGTGCACACCCATTCACTTGCTGTTAAACCAAATAGTATCAACTGTTGTCCTTACTCAAAGCTAGCAGCACAAATTTCTATAGTCAGTCTCATGATAATATTAACCTCTTGCCTATCAGACAAATAACTATTAGCACCATCTGGACACAAGACAAGGGTACTTGTGCTAACTGCTATGGAGTAAAAACATGAACCCCAAATTCCAACCTTTAAAGAGCCAAGAATCTATTAAGAAGGTAACCATTCCCAAACAAGCATCAAAAAGAAAGGGGTGTGATTTCACAGGGAAGTTGATTTCCGGTGCCCATTCAAGAGTCCATGCAGGCTTACTTATGATTGCAGAAAAACTGTTTATTAAAATTATATCATATTAATGCATAAGTATCAAGCCCATTTAACATTTTATAGTCTTTATTCTTAATACTCCAAGGCATTTAGCTGTGGTAATATACTTTAATAATTGACCACACAATGTTATGACTAGGTAATAGTTTTATTTAAAAACATTTTAGCTACACTTAAAATTAAAGCCTTTAGAAGAAAAAAGATGTAATTTGTAAAATGTGGCATTAATATAGGTGGACTTACAAATCTGGATGTGTAAATGTGTTATCTTAAGAGATAGAGACACTTGTGTGTCAGACCCATGAAGTCCTAGAGAGGTCTCACAGGAGTCAAACACACACACACACACACACACACACACACACACACACACACAGAGCAAATTGTGGGCATTTCAACTGTAACTTTGACTTATGATTATCACTATATGAAAAAAAATAGACCTCAAACATAAGTGGTGTAAAAAGCCAATGTTATCTATACTGAGAAACAATTGATCTAACTCTGTAGCTAATAGCTCCAGAGAAAGAAATGCACCCTCTCCAAATAAACATTAGGTCTAACTCTGTAAAGGATCATGAGTTTCCCCCCACAAGAAATGCAACAAAAATTGGAAAACTGGGGCTTCCCTGGTGGCGCAGTGGTTGAGAGTCCACCTGCCGATGCAAGGGACACGGGTTCGTGCTCCGGTCCGGGAGGATCCCACATGCCGCGGAGCGGCTGGGCCCGTGAGCCATGGCCGCTGAGCCTGCGCGTCCGGAGCCTCTGCTCCGCAACGGGAGAGGCCACAACGGTGTGAGGCCCGCGTACCGCAAAAAAAATTGGAAAACTGCATAGGATGGGACTAGAAGGAAAAAGAAAGGAAAGCCAACCACATACTTCAGGAGAGTTAAGGTTGTAAGCCAGGATCTCAAAAGTCAGCAAAAAGTAACTATCCATTCTGAAATTTCTAATAATTTCTAATAACACCAGAAATCCCTCCTCTCCGATAAATCCTCAAACATCATCCATGTTGATTAACCTGGACAAATCTAAGCAAATGTGTTATAATGTTGGTCTCACTGCACACATTTATAATGCTTATCCTCTACTTGACTCAAGCAGATTGCAGCAGAAACATCACTTGACAGAGACTGCAGAAATATCTCCTTGTTTTTTATTCTTTTCGAGTGTCGAAATATTCCTTATTCAGAGCTACAAAGTTTCTCTCTACTCAACTTGAAATGCAGAAAAAGGGATAGACTTGGGATAATTTATGTGCCTATCAGTCACTACAAGCAGGGTTTGTATGACGAATTCCATCTGATTTATTTGGTATATTTGGTATTCCTGTTTGGTTGTTATTGTTATCATTATTATTAGATGGGATGGTTTTTTACTTTATCTTAAAAATTTTTTGTTATAAAAATAATAAATTTTCTTTTTAGGAAAAATTCAGTAAAAAAAGAATAATAAAAGTTATCTGCAATCTAGAGATAATTCTATATACATTTTGTGACCTTTGTTCAGTATTTTAAAAATCTGCACGTGTATGTATAGGATCTCGTTGTATATAACGGTATGTACTACACCTAAATGGATAAGAGCGGCTTCAAGTTCGGTGTTAAATACACTTAACATCAGACCCTGTGTGGTTCAGAAGAATGTGTAAATCATATAGGTCTGAGCGGAGATAGGGTGGACACTAGAAGGTGTCTTAGGTTGGGTTTCCTGGAAAAGCACTAAGAAAAAGGACTATGTGTGCAGGAGTTTAATTAGGGGGAGGTGGGGTGATACTCCTCTCTTGTCACGTGTAAGGAAGTGGGAAAATCAGGATTGGGTAGACAGGGAAATTGCAACAGAGGTCTCAATCTAACGGGGAGTTTAGAGCTTGGATGGTTCTTTACCAAGGGGGCCAGGCATTGAGAAGTGATCATTTGTCTTTTATTTTGGAGGGGATGTCTTGGCACACCCCATACTATTGGGCTCATAAAATCTTAACTGATGTGCTGTGTCCCTGAAATTTTGTATGATTTATTTTCCATCTTATAGAATGTGTCTAAAGTCCCCCAACATACATACTTCTTCTTGAAATCGATTTTTTTTAAAAATTAATGTATACAACACTAGCTGCCTTTTAGAAAAGATTCATGGAGTCACTCAGCACTTATGCTTCCTTCTCATGGGCTAAAACTTAGTCCAATAGCCCCGTCTAGGTTGGGAAATGGAGGTTTTCATTCTGGGCAACCAAGTGTGCAGGTAAAGATTGAGATTTCTGTTATAGACAATGGACAAGGAGGAGGGCCACTGACCATCTCTGCCATAAACGTCCAATACATTTAAACATGGAACCAAGGTTAAACAACTGTAGGAGTTACTGCTATAGAACCAAATGTAGATGCCACACCTTTTGACAGTATAAAAACACCAAGTGAAATAAGTGAATAACAAGTGAAATAAGTCACACAGAGAAAAACAAATGCCATATGATATCACTTATATGTGGAATCTTAAAAAGTAAAACAAACCTCATAGATACAGAGAGAATAGGCAGGAGGGTGGTGGGGGACAATGGATGAAAGGGGAAACGAGGTACAAACTTTCAGTTGTAAAATTAATAAGTCCTGAGGAGGTAATGTACGGCAGGGTGACTATAGTTAATAATATTTTATTGCATATTTGAAAGTTGCTAAGAGAATAGATCTTAAAATTCTCACCACGAGAAAAAGTTTCTGTAACTATCTGTGGTGATGGATGTTTACTAGACTTATTGTGACCATTTCACAATACATACAAATATCAAATCGTTATATTGTATACCTGAAACCAATATACTGTTTTGTGTCAATTATACCTTAACGAAAAATATAGTAGGGGAGGTGAAATAGGTCTGTGGGACCCACCAAGAAGCAATCCATTTTAAGATAAAAGTGATGGATCTGGGATCAGGTGTGAGCAGGGCCACAGCACACTGTATGGACAAGTACTGTTTGGAGGCAACAGTCAAACCTGTGACTCAGTGTTATGGTAGGGTGATCTCTCACACGTTTGCTCTCAAGGCAAATGAGGTTAGAATAACATTGGTGATGTCCCATGTTCTTTAACTCTCCAGGAGACAGGGAGTTACTCTCCATGACAGGTTAATTCACTTCCTCAGGCAGCTCCCCATCGGGAATCCTATTCCTTCCCGCACAGTGCTCATAAATACTCAGACAACTGATTTGTTCAGGTCACTTACAGCTAAAAAGTATGAAAGTCATGGACATGGGGGAAGAATGAAAGCTATGTGTTATCTAGCATATGTAGTAAACAATTCATCAAAGATTGAATGACAAGATCTGCTTACGTTTAGAAAAAGGTTGACTTGGGGATTACAGAATAGTGAAATTAATCTTAAATGTATGTATTTGTGTAAATGTGTGTATTGAGAAGAAACTTTATGTGTGGTGAAGTAATTTAACAGCAATAATTTTTTTTTAAGGGAAGTTGATAGTCTCAGTTTTTATAAGTTTCACTTTTTCAGTTGTTTTATTCAATGTTAATTTAACTCAAAGGCATTTAATTTCAAAGATCAGTTGTAAAGCATACTTTTCTCTCTTGGGTCATGTATTTGGTCAACTAAGTGATCCAGTAGTAGCATAAATATAGTCATTAATGTAGTCATTTAGGAACACTTTTCTATTGTGCCACAAGATGGCAGCACATGCAAGGTTGCCTATTTACAGTAACGTATTAGTGTACAGTTAATGTATCTTTTGGTTTGGGGACATGTAAAGAATGATTCAAAGGTGAACTTCCACCTTCTATAATGTAACCAGTTTACATTATTGCTTATTTTATTGTTCATATTCTTAAGTTCTAGAGCAATGTGTATTTATCACCCCATGATGCAGAATCTGTTTGTTCTTTTATAAATTAAACTACCTGGTGAAAAATCTATTTACTTTTAGGCCAGAAGACGATATCCTTAATCACAAATCTTATTTGGCCTCTCTTCTGACTTACTGACTTAGAGGGGGAAACATCTCAAACTGCTATTCCCTCTGAAAAGTTGTTCCACCAGTTTCCACACGGCTCTCTAATTTCTGTTGGTCTATGCTCAGTTTAGTTCACTGAGGTTTTCCATGACTCTCCTGTAAAAAATAATGACACCATAAGCCCCTTCCTCCCGTAGTACGCCTTTCCCCCCATCCTGATTTATTGTTAAAATTTACATTTATCATCACCCAATCTATAATACATTTACTTGAGTATTTGCTTGTTTGTGTCCCCCCTAATAAGATGTAAGCTCCACACAGACAGATTTTGTTGCTTTGTTCATTGTTGTATCTGCAGTCCCAAGAACAGTTCCTGCACATGGTGGGTGTTCAAGAAATAGGCACTGAAGGGGTTTCCATGGAGGCTGGAACAAATAAGTATAGCAAGATGGTAGGTGTGTTTAAACAGAACAAGTGTTGTAAATGGAAAAGTCCTAATCTAAGACTACAGAGGTAGAAGTTTCATTTCTGTTCTGCCCTGCTGACAAGGCACCTTGTGCTGTTTTTCAAACTTTGTGGGTTTCTATTTAGTCAATACAGATGATAAAACCATTTTGACTCACATTTCAACATAGGTTTGGATCTTCAAACATGTGATGACTTCCAAATTTGTATCTCCAGCCAGGACTTCTTCTCTCCACTCCAGACCTCAGTGCCCACTCCATGTCTCTATTTGAAGGTCTCATGGACTCCTCACATCTAAAAACTGAACTCTTGGCAATTCTTTCTGGTGACTCAGGTCCTAACCCTTGGGTTTGTTCTTGCCTCCTTCTTTCTCCCACATCCTAACTTCTGATTTATATGTATACACTTTTAGCTTCATTGTTTTAAGAGATCCAAACTCTGACCACTTTTCTCCATCTTCACAACTGTCAGCCATGTCTAAGATACTCTCATTCCTGGAGTAGATGAGTGCAATATCTTCCTAACTGGTCTCCTGGTTCTGCTCTGTCCCATCAGTTTATTTTTAACCCAACATCCATGGTGACTTTGTTAAAATGTGTGATCATATTACTCTTCTGCTCCCAAACACCAATAGCTTCCCATCTCACTCAAGAATGGTTCAATCAGTAATACCGAGCATCGATGCCCTCTGACACATGCACCTCGTCCTTACTTCTCTGATCTCACCTCATATCAGTTCTCCACTCCCCGCCCCCGCCACTGCCGCCTCTCCTTGTTTGCACACTGGCTCCTCTTCTCTCACACAACAGGCTCTTTGCCCTTCCTTAAACGGTACAACCAGACTTCTCCAGCAGGCTCTTTGCACCTGCCTGGAACATTCTTTCTCTAAATACCTGCTGTGACTATACCCTTACCTCCTTCAAGCTGATGCTCAACTTTTACATTTTCACAAAGGCCTCTCTGGTCACCCTATTACATTTTAATCTCCCCCGATACCACCATCCCCATTTCCTGCTTCATTTTTCTGTAATTCATGCTACTATTATCTAACACGGTGTATTTGCTTGTTAGTTTTGATCATTGTCTTCCTTTCTCTACTAGAACGTAAGCTCCATAAAGGGAAATTGTCACTTGTGTTTTAACAGAGCCCTGGTGATAACGGAAAAGGCTTACGTTCCTCTACTTCCCTCATCTGCCAAGAGTAACCACAAAACGAACATTTGAGATGCCCAGGTACAGTTACATATGATACTTTGTAATAATTAATCATATATGTATATGTCTTCCTCATTAGATATGAGCCACTTGAGGTATTTTATTTTATTTCTATTTCTATCCCCAGTAAGGTGCCTGGATGATGAAAGATATTCAGTAAATGTATTAACTGAAAGGAACCATATAAAAACACATACACATTCATAGCGTATGGCTAGAACGTAACAGTATATTAACAAACACACCAGAACTTATACATATAATAGAATATTTCTTTTTTTACTTATCTTCAAAGAAGAACTATCTTGCCTGAGTTAGAATTCAGGCTTCTTTTATACTGAAAGGGGAGGGAGTAAAGTCAAACATTTTTGGGTTCTGGTCAGCCTCTGGAGGGGATGTGTTAATTTCTTCCTCCCAGCAGTCATTCACAGGTGGGCCTGGTCAGGATGTTCCAGGTGACCTAAAACAAAGGTATTTTAGCTTACTGTTCATTACCTGGAAGGAAGGGTTCCCAGAGATGGGCCATTACGTGAAAATTAAGCTTATAAGCAACATTCCTTTAGTGATTAACTTGTAATAGAATACAGAGGTTCTTCCTTATTCCAACTTGGGAGTTAAAAAGATACTCAAAATTTGCCTTTTTGGGGGGAACACTTCCTTTGTAATTGCCTTCAATGTATGAACCAGTTTTTTTAAAATGTTATCAATAATGTCAAATCATCATTTGAAGGTACATTTATTTTAGGGGCAACTCAATCTGGGCTAAATTTAGTAAATACAGTGAATATTGTCTGGGGTCCAAAACAAGTTGTGGTGATAATGTAAAATTTATCTTGTCTCATGTAACTTGTAAACTGGCTATGATTATAAATTTTGAAAATATATTTCAATGATGATGACTAGATAATCCTAGTCTTTCAAAGAAACCATGTGACAAGCCAACCAACTAAACTTACTTGGAAGTATAATATCTATTTTTGCTTTTTTGAAAAGTTGGGAACAGAATTTCAGGCACATCTTGAAACAACCTTATTTTTTCTGAGAAGTGAAATATTTCCTGCCCTATCAGTAAACAAAGGATGTTACAGTCATCAATGCTAGCAGCCCTCCAATGTGAGCTGGTGAGCCCTGAGGGAACTCAGGAAGGAACGAATACCTGCCATCTAGCAGCCATCAGACTGCAGCCACTCCCTACGGTGAGCCCTGAGGAAACTCAGGATGTGAAAATACAGGATAGTGGCCCCAGAGAGCTGAGGTGCATAGCAAAGGAATGATTTCAGTGAGCCCAGACTCCTGCATCTTCCCATACATAGAAAAGCACTTAATTCCTTAATTTAGGGTATGTGGTTTTCTTTAATTTACAATAATCTTTTGATAATCCCGACTACCTGCCCTCTGTTGCAAAACTTCTGTATAACCTGGCTCCCTGCCTTGCCTCCTTGGAACAGTTATCTCAGGGTTACTTGAGATGCTGCCTCCCAGGCTTGGACTCCTAAAAATTCCTGCCAAATAAAACATAACTCTCAACTTTTAGGTTGTGAATAATTTTTTAAGTCCACATTTCCAAAGAGTCAAAGTGAGATGGTAGCAGGCACTATTAGATATTCTGCAATATCAGGGGAAGACATACTGAAAATAATACAGACTAGAAAAAAAGTCTTGTCAAAATCTTTATTGAGGTCTAGAAGATGTGTCTTGACCACATATCCAAGTCATTTCCTGCTGGTAGACCTTTCCTGATGTGGTCACAGATGAAAACTTAGTTGCTATTATATATTGCATATTTTTTGGACATATATAACCAGGAGACCTCACATTACTTTTGGTTTTGCTAGATCACTATACTTGAACTTCCTCTCTGGACACTCATTCATTCAACAGGTAAAAAGGGTCTGATAGGAGCAAAACATTTTGTTAGCTGGAAAACAGTAAGGTCTCATATACAACAGTGATTATTATTTAAATACCTAATCATAGAAACCTGATTGAAGTTTAAAATAATAATTAACGAGTTGCAGAAGTATATAATTAGATGCTAAAATAAGCAGATGAGAAAATAAGTGCTACAGGAATTGTTAGACCCAAACGGTCTACGAGGGATTCCAACTCGCCCAAGAACCGCCAAGAGTCGAGAGCCGTTGCAACACGCAAGAGGTTTATTAGGAGCCGATGCACCGGGGTTCCCTGAACCTCACGCAGGAGGCCGATGGGGAACCCCTAAAAGTGGAATCACATACTTTTTATAGGTTTATTTACTCATGGGGCGGGTATATTCTCACAATGATAGGGTAAATGTGGTGACTTTTGAATTCATTGGCTTAGGAACTTTTGTCCCACCTTCTGGCCGTTATAGTTGTTTGTTCATTGTGGCGGTTAGGGCGTATACCTGTTACGGGCAACTGGAAAATTACCCGCTGTCTGGAAAGTCCCCGTCAACTGAAAAACTCCAAGAATTGGTTTCGATAGGGAGAAGGAGTGGCGCACGATAGGGAGAAGAATTGGTTTACGGGAACAAGTGAGGGGGTGGAAAGTCCCTAAAGGCCCCACAGAATTCAGATACATGAGTGTTAAAGATACTGAGATATTTTGAAAAGAAATTGGGCTCGAACTACGTAGCTGACCGTTTGAGAAGGGGCAGGTGGCATGTAAAGCACAAGGTAAGACTTAAAGTTGGAACTGGACAGTTTGGGGCAAAGAGCAGTACTAGGTATTCATGGAAGACATAGGTGAATAGTTGAGGGAAAGGTGTATTTAGAAAGCATGTTATAAGCAGGATGGGAGATTTGAGTGCTGTCTTACAAGATAGCTGAGCATTTTTGCGAAAGAGAATGACCTAGAATTGGTGTTTTAGACATACTAATATGGTTGTTGAATGAGAAAACGATTGGAGCAGAGAGAAATTATTTTAAAAAAATAAAAATAAGAGGCTGTTGCTGAAATCATCAAATGCCCTTGCCTGACTCAACCAACCAAACCTCTATAGCTCTGACTATGCATGTTTAGGCTTTGTGTCATCATTAGTCAAAGCATACACATATGTCTTCTGGATCTATATGAAATGTTTCTAGCACAGTTTTTTTTAAAAGTGTGAATTCTGACCATCCTCTGAATCTTAGGTCTACACCATAACTAATTCTGTCTACTACTTGACTATTAAAAATGTAAATTTTAAAAAGACTCATCTCTATTCATGAACATAATTTATTAAAAAGAGCCCATAGTTATACATATCCAATGAAATTAATGTACTTATTTTTAATAAGAATATTTTCTAAAATTCTTGGACTTACCATTACCTCCTTGGTACAAAATGTATTCATTAAACCTGATCATTATTTTTATAATTTGAGATTCATGATTCAGTTAAAAATGATACTTTTTGGTAAGCAATGAAAAAAAGAAAAAGATGGGAGGTACAGCAGTGCTCATTAGAAAAACTGTCAGACAATCATTAAATTTGTTACCAAGTCCCAGCTTGCTCTGTGCACCCACGACAGGCCAAGAAATCGGAGACGAGGTGTTGAGGCAAGGAATACGACTGCATTCGGAAAGCAGGCAGACCAAGATGGCAGACTAATGCCTCAACATCTTATCGGGGTTTGGATGCCAGTTTCTTTTATAGCACAGAGTGGGGGGAGGAGATGAGGAAGTAAAGTAAAAAGACCATACGTTTTGCAAATATCTCCTGGAATGACCAGCCTCTGGGAGGGGATGTGTTAATTTCTTCTTTCTTGCAGCTATCCACAGGTGGACAGGGTCTGGATGTTTCCCTGAACAACGGCACTTTGGTTTAACATTCAGGCAGAGGGGCGGGGCTCCCTGAGGCAGGCCATTATGTAGAGACAGTATCCTTCTAGTGAACAAGAGCAACGGGAAGCAAAGGTTAAAGTAAAAGAAACAGATCCAACATTTGGATTTGGCTCTTCCCTGTTACAAAATCGGATTTTTCTGATTCTCAGAATTATTCCCATCTTCTTTGAAAAATATCATGGTAACAATTATAATTGAACACATTTAGAATTGATTTTCTTGTAGGTTTCCTTTTGTTGAGGGAAGGTTGGATTTCCAAGTACTAGAGTGGTCCAGAGACATATGGGTTAAATCCTTTTGTTGTTAGAGCTCCCTTCATACACTTGAAATTTGGTGTTGTCTTCACATGTTCTAAAAATTCTAGTTATAAAATTTAATAATTATGCAGTATCTCCTTCAATACTGCTTTTCTAACCTAGTGAATATTTTTTTAGCCTCCTTTTATAGTCTTTACCAAACGAAATGCCGGAGAAATGTGTTATCTCCAGTCATCTAACATGGGCTGGACAGGTCTGGAGCCTGCCTGCCAACATGAGGTGCAAGAGTAATGGAGAATCTCCATCTGGAGACAGTGGGACTGAATTGTTAGACATTCTTTAGAGAACAGGAGACTTATTATGTTGTTAAAGCATCCAGAGTTCCATGTCTGCCTTTTAAAACCCTGGACTTACCCAGTTCAGTTGAGAGATCAAGCACACCTTAGGGCAACCATATTGGGTTGCATGGCAAGTACGCTAACTTTATAAGCACATTATTTTATATGAAGAAAGGCTGACAGTCATAGGCCATGCTTGCAAGGGTGGATTGTTGGAAGTGAGAATATGGGGAACAAGAGAAGTTTGAAATTACTGTTATTAATAATTGATATTAACATAATATATAATTTTCTGAAGGAGCATAACATAATTTTTTCTGTAAGTTATTTCTCATCATTTCTTTAGTGTCTGAGCCTCATCTCTGTACTTTTGCAGAAAATGAATTACCTGAGTTTATCCCCACTGGATTCCTGAGTATAGAAACCTTCTTGGGCCATCAAGAGTGGGGCCCCAAATTACCACACTGATCTACTTTCATGAATACGTTGTGTAGGAGTTTGCTTTTAGTAGCTTTTTCACTTCTATCACAGCTTAGGAGGGGGTTGTTTGAAATCACTTGGGATATAAAAAAGCAACTTTTTCTAAAAGATAAGAGAAAGGAAAAATTATATTTGCCCTCATTCATCAGTGACATGTGTATCCATATATGGACAGTTTGAAAATGCATTTCTCACACTTTTCTTAAAGGATTCATTGTCAGTATTTATTGGTAGTAAATATCCCTTGTTTAAATTGCACAAAAAGGTAGGATTATAAGTAATCTAAGGTTAATTAAGGAGATTGTCATAGACGGAAAACCAGCTATTTCACACAGCTTCAGTGCAACTTCACGTGATCCATCAGGGATAGGCTCGTCACAGTGGAAGCATCTCCTTTAGGAAATGGGTCATGTCTAAGCACTGTAACTTGAATAGGGCATCTGACATGGAGGTGGAAAGCATTCTGAAAGCAAAAGACAGGATAATAGAATTCTCAAGGTCTTCTTACCATATGATTTTTAACTCATGATAATATCCTCCAGGAAGAATTGCTGAACCTGGGGCACTGTCTCAGTTTGGGCTGCTATAACAAAAATACCATAGACTAGGTTGCTTGAACAGCAAACATTTATTTCTTACAGTTCTGGAGGCTGGAAATCTGAGATCACGGTGCTAGTCTGGTTGGGTTCTTCCTGAAGGCGCTTTTCCTGGTTTACATTATGGCCATCATCTGATGGCAGGGGGAGAGAGAGAGGAAGCAAGCTCTCTCATGTCTTTTTTTATAAGGACACTAATCCCATTCATGAGGGCTCTACCCTCATGACCTATACACCTAAAACCCCCACCTACTAATACCATCACACTGGAGGTTAGGATTTCAACATATAAGTTTTGGGGGGATATACACATTCAGACCATAACTGACACCGGGGGATATTTGCCAAACATGGCAGAACATTTCAAGTTTTTAAGAGTTGTTTAATGGAAGTTATATAATAAATATATTGATTATGAATATATACACATGAGCACACATATGTTTAATACATCCATATACACATAGTATGTGTGTACACATGTGCATACATATAGCACACATGTACCTGTGTGTATGCATAATCATATGTGTATGTGCGTATGTATACACATATGTGTGTGTGTGTCTCTCTCTCTATATATATATCTATATATATCTATATATATAGATCTATAGATCTATATATATATCTCCAGAATCCAAAATTAAGGTGTTGGCAGAAACTTACTCCCTACAGAGTCTCGCTTAGAGACTCTGGCTAATCCAGCTTCTGGCTAATCATTACCTCACTTCAATCTCTGCCAGTGTCTTCACATTGCCTTCTCCCCAGAATGTCTGGCTTCTCTTCTGTGTGTTTTTTATGAAGACACTTGTCATTGGATTTAGGGCCCACCCAGATAATCTAGGATGATCTCCTCACCTCAAGTTCCTTAATCTAATTACATTGTAAAGACCATTTTTCCAAATAAGGTAACATTCACAGGTTCCAAGGACTAGGGCGTAGACATTTCTTTGGGGGGACACTGTTCAGCTCGCTTCAGAAAGGAAGGTGTTACACTTTTTTGGGCTTTTTTTTGTTTGTCTGGCATTAATCTTTTTACTGTATATTTTGGCTTTGTGTTTATGTCATCATTATCATCACAATGCTATAGTATTATTTTTTTCATCTCAGGCTATCAACAATGGGGTACTGGAAACAAAGCCATCTTATAGCCAATTTGGCCTTGATATACCATCCATGATTTTCTCCAAATTGTTCATTCTTCTTTATATCCATATCAAGAGGGTGAAAGGACTATCAAACCAAATGAAAAGCACCATTTGGCAAACACTAAAGGAAGTCTGAATCAAGCTTGTAGTTTTCCAGAGGTAGGGCTTGGCAACCTTTCTGCACAAAAGCAGGTAACATTTACCTCAGAGAAGACACTGTGATTCCCACAGCCCCAGGGCCATTGGTGTAGGTGAAGACAAATGTATTTCCCTCTGTGGATCTATGCACCTCAAACATTTAAATTAGACTAAACCATTCAGGAAATTCCTTTCAAGTCTCAGGCCTTATTCCATTTCCCACTGCCAGGCTGGCTCGGTGATCTCTTTTTTTTTTTTCCTAAAAATGTTACATATAACATTTTTACATTGGATATAATCAAACAACGTTAAAAAATAAAAAAAGGAATAGAAGGAACACAAGTAAGGCCAAAATACCGGAAGTACAGTCTGTGTTGAGGACTTTATAAAAACTATAAATTATTTCAATTATTAGGTTATAAATGAGACACAGACTTGTGCTGACTTCTACTGTCTTCCAGGGTCTTAAAATTACATATTTAATGATTCTATTGCAGAAAATGTGAGTCTTTCTTGGGGTGAATTTTTACTTTAGCCTGTGTGTGGCTGTGGTAAACAGAATACTTTGTTTCATATTTGTTACTTTCCTGTGGAGAACTCTGTCCCTTGGTGATAGTGGAGGACAAGTCGAGGACTGTCTCAGAACATCGTGACTTTGTATGTCTTATAGTTACTCTCAGACTTTGAAAAGAGGATCTTAAAGATGTGGTCAGATAGCCTCAAGACAGGATGTGCCATTCTTCAATACTCTCTGGCCCCTGGTGGCTCAGGGACCAAACTTATTCTTTCCCACTTAGCAAGGAGGCATGTATGAAGCTGTATGGGTGATAATCATGATATTCGATTCATTTCGTAAAATCTTTTATTTAGAACAATTGTACAAACATCTAATTGATTGGTAAAAATGGAAATATAGCATGATTCTCATTTTATGGTCCACCTTTTTAACAAAATGCATGTTGTAAAGCAATATAACCTCAGTGTTTCTTAGCTTCAGATGTGCGTGGCTTGAGCTAGAAGGAGCCCTTCATTCTCAGCACCTCAGAAAATTTCCATCCATATTTCTTTCTCTAGGTTGGTTTTCTAACTTGAGCTTTCCTTTTAACAAACCACTAAAAATGTTCGCATGTTTTGCTTGTCCTTCTCCTACTTTTACCTTTTCCCCTGCTTGTGATGCTTATTTGTTTCCCCAGAATTACTTAGATTTTGGTTCATGGTATAAATAAATATATTTATGGGTTCTTTAAACAAAAATGTCAATTTAAAACTTCACAGATGAAAAATAATTGTGGGAAATGGCACAGAATGGATGACACAAAACAAATTATTTTTGTGTATTTGCTATTGTGTATAATTAGAAATTGTTTGGGGTACGTAGAAATAGGCACTAGTCAGAAAGAAGGGCAATTAGGCAACCAGAAGAAATATCCATGTCCAAGCTAAATAAAAAGCATTAAATATCACTTATTAGATGAATTTGAAATATCTTTGCTCACAGGAAAAGATTCATATTTTTTATTTGAAAATTATAGATGCCTAGCCAATAATTAAATATAAACAGAAGACTTTTCCTAAATGTTGGACTAAATTTCTATTTGCCTTACAGCAAAACCAAGGCTATTTGATGGAGTAAATTGAAGATGGTCTTGACATAGTGAGAGGTGGGAGGGCTTGAGGATAAAATTAATAATGAAGATTTCTAATTGTTTTCATGGTTATTATTTTATTCCATATTAGTCACTTCCCTATTCTCTTCTTGATATTATTTTTTTGTGTTGTTCATATTAGTTTTGCATAGTAATGCATAAGAAGATAATCACAAGAAAGATGTCTCCTGAAACAGACCAACTGAGAGACCTCAATGACAGTCTTCCCACAAATAGATGCTGATGGGTTGAAGAGGAGGAATCACATGAAATTCAGGTTAGATGAAAATGTTCAAGTAGAGATTAAAAAGAGTGGTATATTTTCTTCTTATCCTTACAACTTAAGATAATAATTTACCATTAATATGTAGGTGATGTTTCATTAAAACATGGACCAAGATTGCTTGATTTTATTAGAGCAATGTTTCAAACATCGTGCATATTTGGACTCTTAATGAATTTGAATCACTTGTTAATGGTGTATTCTGGCCGTTATCCAATATTCTTCCTTCCTAACACCCTATTTTTATACCAAACTAACGAAAAATTAACCAAAAATTAACTTGCCTATGATGTGTCTCAGCTCCATGTCTCCTCCGTTATGAGCTTGCTCATTTCAAGAGGTAGAATTCTAGAACCTTATTCCCCATCTATACCAACTTCTAAGAAAAGTGAAAGAAAACCACTTCTGGAATAACCTAGGTCATGCTTAAAAGCAAATGGATATGTCCCTTTCATTCGCCACATCAACAAAGCAGTCACTAGCAATTTTTACTGTGTGGTCCACAGAGCAGGTGTATTTTCATTTTTACAGACATCTAAAATATGATAAAGCCATATACAACTACTGGGACTCATGAGGGGAAATTCTGTAAGACCCATGCTGTGTAGGGCATTATCACATCTGAATCTATAAACTTAGTAGGTAGCGTGAAATGGAAATCTGTGTTAGGTGATTAATCATACTATAAATAATTTCTTTAAATGTGTGAAAATTCTAAAAGCATATGTCAAGTTGAACACCGTTTTATGACTCTAACAGTAGAGAAATTCATGAGCCATTCAAGTCCATTTAGCAGAGAAAATTGGAGAGAAGTATTAGTCTTTCACATCTTAGTGTGTAAATTTCTAACTCAAAATGACAAACTTACAATGGCAATGGTTTGGCGAGTAAGGGCTGTTTTCTACATCCAATTAGATGACAATTGAATTCCTATGTTTCTTTCCAATTTTCTAAGTTGTGCTATCTAGAAACACGTGACTTAATTAGTTGAGCACTGTGGCCATAGGCCAGCAGAGAAGACGTAGAATGTAATAAAACTAGCGGAAACTTTGGGAGTCAGTCTGGATTTGGGTCCATATCCAGGTTTGGTCTCTTTCTAGTTCTACAAACTTAGGAAAATTATTTAATTACCCTGAAAACCATCTACGTTGCATAAATAATGAAAGGGTGAGTCTAGGTGATAGATCCAGGGTTAGAAGAGAAAATGATTCAATGTCAAAGACCTAGCACGCTTCCTGGAATTCAATAGAAAATGACCCTTACTACTTAGAAGCGGAAGAAGCAGAATATTTGGATAGAGCAGTTTCTTTTCTGTCTGCAGCAGAGTTTCTCAGCTCAGGCACTGTTGACATTTTGGGCCAGATAATTGTTTGTTGTGGAGGATTGTTCTGTGCATTGTAGTGTGTTTAGTAACATGCCTGACAGCTAGGGGCTAGCAGTGCATCTCACTGTCAATTCTCCCCACCCCTCTCTGCCACCTGGAGCCACCTGGAACCTTAGTTGTGACAATCAAAAATGTTGAGAAGACATTGCCAAATATTCCTCAGGGCAAAATTCCCCTGGTTAGAACCACCGGTCTGCATGAAGAGCAGGGTCCATTGCCCCATCACCTGGGCCCAGCCCTGGACCCTGTCCTTCAACTTCACTCTTGGCTGGTTATACAATTCATGTAAGAACTCACTCAACATATAGGAACATGGTCACTATAATTTTGGTAATCATCCCAGAACTTACTGGAGGAAAATTTCTTTTTAGGAACAACAACTTGTGTTGTTCCTAAATTAGAATAAAATGTCAGAAACAGAAATGAAACAAGATATAGTATTTAATTACTTAGTTAGTGCTAAGTAAATTCCATGTGAATTGGAAAAGAAAGGACCACTTCAGGCAAATAATTCATACTTAACAATTACCCTTGTTTAATATAGAATGTCTTAAGACAGTTGTTTGATTTCTAAGATTCAAGAATAATCAAAATGAAGTGAAATACGTACTTGAGATAGCAAAATATTCTGCTTTGTCTATTAATAACTCTATTTTCTTAAGTGATCTTTAACAGACACCGTGTAGAAGGATTTAAAAAAAACTGTTGTTCTATAAAACACTTGTTTTCACAGGCAAATAATTATTTTATTATATTATTTTTGTTTGTGGGGATATAAAACTTTAAAAAATTAGTATAAACAAAAAGTTTACAGTTTTAAGCAATAAAAGCTATTCTGCCTATTTTAGGGGACTGTAAAATGAAAACAAGTTTTCAAAATGTGCCGTTTAGTGGTTTAGTGCATGTCAGATGCATACATTGGAGCAGATCACATTTGCAGTTACTTTGTCTTCATGAAAATGTAAGTGATATAAAAGTTGGGGGTGGGGAAGGAAAATTTGTGATGTGATCATGAGGAAGGTCAAAATATTCTCTATTCTATACAAACAACTTGTAAACTCGGTCAATACAGTTCTTGGGCTTAATTATTTCTTTATTTATACTCAACTTTGACTCCAAATAAATTGAGTTAGCTAATATAAAATATAGAAAGATTACTCAAATGCTTTAAGTAGAAGCAGAAAGAAAAAACATGATCCTAGGAACATAAAGTTAAGTCAGTAAAAGCCTTTTTTAAAAAATAGAGCTGGGCTTCCCTGGTGGCTCAGTGGTTGAGAGTCCGCCTGCCGATGCTAGGGAACACAGGTTTGTGCCCCGGTCTGGGAAGATCCCACATGCCGTGGAGCGGCTGGGCCCATGAGCCATGGCCACTGAGCCTGTGCGTCCGGAGCCTGTGCTCCGCAACGGGAGAGCCCACAACAGTGAGAGGCCCGCGTACAGCAAAAAAAAAAAAAAATAGAGCTATAAAATTAACTTGATTATGGTAATCATTTCACAGTGTATACATTTATCAAATCACCACATTTTACACTTTAAACATATGCAATTTCATTTGTTAATTATATCCCAAGAAGACTGGAAAAATAAATAATTAAAGCTGCAATACTTAATTGTATATACAAAAAATAAACAGGCAAAAGATCTAAATAGATATTTCTTCAAAGAAGATATACAAATACCAATAGCACATGTTCAACATAATTACTCATCATGGGAATGTAAATCAAAACCACAAGGAGATACCACTTCATACCTATTAGGATGGCTATAATCAAAGACAATAATATTAACAAACTTTAGTGAGGATGTGGAGAAACTGGAACCCTCATACACTGAGGGTGAGGATATGAAATTTGGAAGATATTTTGGAGAACTATCTGGCATTTCCTCAAAATGTTAAACATAGAGTTACCAAATGATCCAGGTATTCCAAGAAGACATTTGGAGAGTGAGGTGAAAATTATCATTAGTTTGTTCTTTTTTGAAGAAATGACTGGATCAGGCTTTCATAGAGTATTTGCTTCTCTCCCCATACTCTAAACAACATCACTCTTGTTAGCATGGATATTATCAGAAAGATAAGAAATGACAAGTATTGGTAAGGATGTGGAAAAGGGAACCCTTGTGCACTGTTGGTGGGAATGTAAACTGGTACAGCCAATGGGAAACAGAATGGTGGTCCCTCAAAAAATTAAAAATACAGCTACCATATGACCCGGCATTTCTACTTCTGGGTTTTTATCTGAAAGAAACAAAAACAAGAACTCAGAAAGATATCTGCAGCCCCATGTTAATTGCAGCATTATTTACAATAACCAAGGCATGGAAACAACCTAAGCGCCCCCTGATGGGTGAATGGATAAAGAAAATATGGTATATAATACACAGTGGAATATTATTCAGCCATAAAAGAATGAAATCTTGCCATTTGTGACAATACAAATGAACCTCGAGGACATTATGCTAAGTAAAATAAGTCAGAGAAAGAGAAATATTGCATAATCTCACTTACATGTGAATCAAAAAAAAAAAGGACCACAGACTCAGAGATACAAAGAACAGTTTGGTGATTGCCAGAGACGGGGAGTGGCGGTGGGGTGAAATGGGCAAAGGTGGTCAAAAAGTACAAACTTAGAGTTATAAAATAAATGTAAGTATAAATAAATAAGTACTGGGATGTAATGTACAGTATGGTGACTATAGGCAATAATATTGTATTGTATATGTGAAAGTTGCTAAGAGTAGATCTTAAAAGTTCTCATTACAAGAAAAATTATTGTTCCCACATGTGGGAATGGACTTATGGTGATCATTTTGCTATATATACATATATCAAATCATTATGTATTATATATAAAACTAACACAGTGTTGTACATCAATTACATCTCAGAGTTCCGAGTTCACACGGAACTCTCTAGCAGTTCACAGTCCTGTGCTCTGTGAGAGAAAATGTGTTTGCTTCCTTGGAAATGAATCTCTTTGTAGTTCCGTGTCCTGTACCTCACCACACCAAGCAAGGAGAGTTACAGAACAATGTTTAATCAGCAGATGGATTGTGCAATTCATTGCATCCTCCATTGCCAGGAATAGATGCCCTGGTGTCGTACACAGGGAGATCAACGTGATAGTATCATGAGCTTTCCCCGCCCGTCCCCAGAAAAAGAAAAAAAGTCTGGCTCTCAATACATTCAAGTTAATAACTCAGTTTTAGGGAGACCAGAAAATGAGTAATGACAGTATATGACATTAAAAATGTCTAGTATTACTGTAATTTATACAAATGCCAAATTATAAGCTTGTACCTTCTATGCTTTTGGAAAAGAATTTTTGCACCATGAAAAAAATAGCAAAGCAATTTCTACATGGCTTCTACCGCCTGTTCATGTGTTTAAACTGAGAGACACTTCCTCCACTATCTAAATGATTTTTCACCAGCCCCCATTTCTATTTAAAGCTATTAGAGGAAGTTACCAAATCATTAGAAAGTTGAGTCAGTTCTTTAGAAACTGAACTGATTTCCTACCAAAACAATATACTTGTAGCCTACCTAACTCGTGCCCAAATATAGCAGTAAAAACGCTGTAGACTCCAGCATCGTACTCCGAGCCCTCTCAGGGGACATTCAAAATGGATCCTAACTTGGGATGACAGGAACCATGTCCTACTGCTGTAACCCTTTCAATACTGTCTCCTCAACAGAATAATTATTAGGACCTAGATAAAGAGTTGCAGCCATCTGAGGCTTGGGTGAAGGACAATGGAGAGAGAGCACAGAGTCCTCTGAGGTCCTTTCTGCTACATCAGCTTCTAATTACATTTCTCATATGGCCCTGAGAGTTGCCCACATATTCCCAGTTCTCCTACCCTGACCTGTCCGTTCTGCCCACAGTTTGTCTCCTCTCCCTGGCCACTAACATGAAAAAGTAGAGTTACTCTCTAGTCTCCAAGTCTGTGGAAAGTACAGTCCTTTGCAGCAGCGGTTTTCAATTTTTTTTTTTGTGACTAAAACTCATAGTAATAGAAGTATTTTACACCATACTTAAATAAATATATACATAACTGAAACAAAAGTTTTATGGAACAAAACTCAACATACTATGTGATATGCTCAATGATAATTTCTGTTCCATTCTAGTGTATTAGAAGATGTTAGTCACAGCTCACTAAATTGATTTCATGACTGTTTTACAGGTTACATCCCATTGTTTGAAGAACTCAGTTTAAGGTTTTTAAAAAAGATTCCAATAATAAAATTAAAAAAAAAATTTTAACTAACGAATAAGGGAAAATTCACAAAATTTCTAAAAGTCTCACTCTACTGGACATTTAGTTTGCTTTGGCTCTTTAGGTGTTGAAACTCATTCGTACATTTGGAAAATTCTCCACCTTATAATACCTGAGGAGGCAGGGTCCTTCTCCTACTGCAAAACACTCCCGTTCCACTATCCAAACCCCCTCTTTCTCTGCCCCCTGGAAGTGAGGATTTAGTACAACCTTACAGGCCCTTGGTCTGGAGCAAGAGTTCATCTGGCAGCATAACTTACTCTTGACCGCAGACACCATGGTACAACGGTGTACACTGTCTAGCGCCAGAGGCTGCATCCAGTGTCATCTGCAAGGACAGCAGTGTCTGCACCCACATGGTGTTTGGTGGTGGGATTTTAGCCACGGTCATTGTGCCCAGGTTCCTTCGATTCTTGCCTTGTCTGTGCCTTATTCTCCAGCTAAAAGCAATTCTCCTCCTGTTTAAATCTGCATAGTGTAAGTTGATTTCTCTTGTTTGCAATCAGTTGCAATCCATTTCCCTAAGGTTTAATTAAACATTAGGGATTTTAGCTCTGCTTTATGCAAAAAAAATTTATCTTGGCAATTCTCTGAAAAATCTGCATTAGAAGTCCAGGGAAGAGAAGGTTGGGGAATTCTGAGAAGTGAAAGTTTAATTGGGAGATTGAGAGTGTGGCTTGCTGTTGAGACATTAAGTTGAGGGAGAACCCATCTTGGAATTTCCCACTTTTCTTTTCCAACTAGCTTCCTCATTATTTCCCTTCTTATTGTCAAAAACTCGGGGGTTACTAAAATACCAAGACTCAGAGTGGAGGAAAGGAAAGGCAGTCATAGGCAAAGAAAGGAAAGGGAACCCAAGTTGCCCATTAGGGAATAAAAGCAAGCTGTTATGGTCACTCCTGGAGATAGACTTTCACATGCAAGAGGGCAGTCCTTGGTATGTATGAGTAGAGAACTATACAGGAAGCTAAAATACATTATTACCCATGAGCATTTATCTGAGTATAATTTATTATTATTAAATAACATAAATAATTAAAATTATTATTACAGTATTTTGTTGACACACTGTGATATCCAGTTTAATGCTTCCCAATCAAGAGCTAGATTAACAGTATAAATTCTCCTGGTTGATTCATCCAGATGGTACTCAATTTCTGTACAGTTTCTAGTCAATAGGACTGGAACAAGGAATACCCAAGTACAAAGATGCAGGTTTGTTAGGGCAAACACTCATTAAATTCCATTGTTGCTTTCTTCTTTGAAACATTATGTTTTGACACTTCAACTGTCCTCATTTCACAAGAGATTTCAGACTAAATGTTTTGTGTATAAGTCTAGTGCAATATGTTAAAAACTTTAATTCACACCCCAAATATCACTGGGCTACCAAATCTGCACTGGATTAATGCACATGTGTAAATGTGATGACTCTTTATGCTTGCTTCTAAGCTAAATGAGCACAAATATGTTCTTGTAGCAAATAAGTGCTTCTGAAATATCTAATGAAACAAACATGAAATACCAATAAATTCACAAAAAAGCAGAAAAAAAAAGATGCTGTAACAAATAATTTCATTTCAACTTTGACTAATTTATCTCAGGCAGTGGACATATAGGTACAATTAATATAAATGTCGTTTTAATATCTAAATATCAATTTTAATATTTTAAAAATTTGGAAAGGTAATATTTACTGGCATTCATCTCATGAGTTTCTATTTAAGAAAAATACAGTCTTAGAAATACTTATTTTCTTAGAAAATTTTCTTTTCCTAAGACTTTTCTTCACCTGCATTGTTATAATGAGATATAGATGTAAGGCACAGATTTTGTTCATGTGGATTTTCATGCAGTAGAGATTTTGAACAGTATGAATAAATTATCTAAAAGTATCACCTGTCGTTTCGGACTTGAGTATAATTAAGGCTGTTCTGCCTGTGTTTGCCACTGTTCTGAGATGTGAAGAGACAGAATTCTTGGGGGCATCATCTAGTTTATCCAGTAAAGTGTTAAAATTTGGAAAGAATAATTCTTGCTCATGAACCAAATGCTAAAGGTAGCTCCCAGAAACTGACAGATAAACTTATCTTCACAAATAGTCACATAATCAAAAATGAGAAGGAAAATACTTAAAAATTTTAAAGTAAGAACAAATAGTTTTAATCTTTGATCCAACTGATAAAAAATAATTAAGCATTTGTCACATTTAAAGATCTTCATAGGTTTTTGAGTGCTATCTGTTTTAGGAATGGTAAGCTCAGAATCTAAGCCTGTTTACAGTCAAGAAAAATGAAGTAAATTCTATTTCTAGAAGAGTCATAAATTAACTTTGGAAATTATTTCAGGAGATTAATTACCTGTGTGGCTATGGCTGACCAGCTTCTCTGGGTCTGCTTTTCCTCATTTGTGAGTCCTGAGCCAGTTGGTGTTACCCTAATACCTGATAAGACTAAACAATATCTGATAATATAAAGCAAAGAAAGAAAGAATCGATCATATTTACTAGAAACTTAGGATGTGCTACACAGTGTTGTTCTTTATGTTGTCTCATTTAAGGTCCATAGTAGTCTTGGTGGTAGGTGTCTAATGTAAAACACAAAGAAGCCAAGTAACTTTGCCATGTGACGCGAAGCCTAGGTGAAACCCAGGTTGTATCCCCTACTCTTTGGTATGAGAAAGTTCAGAAAAGCTCACTTCAAATATTACTTCCTTTAAAAAGATTTCTCTGACTCTCCCAAGCAGCTCAAGAAATCTTTCCTTTTGCCCCTCAATACACTTTATTATTTCATCCATTATATAAACCATCATACTAGTTGCTTCCTTCCTTTCCATCTCTTTCCTGGGGGACTGTGATATTTCATGTTGTATCCCCAGAATCTATCAATATATGCTACACAGTAGGTACTAAATGTATATCCATTTAAATAAATGAATGGCATATTTAACATTTTTCTATGGAAGTAAAAGGTAGTAGGCTGACCATCAATTTAAATAAAATAAGACAGTCACCCAATACCAATAACTTGGCTCTGCTTTGATGAGCAGAGAAGACAGGAGTTCGATTGAGCACTGGCGTGAGGAGTGCTGCTACATAGTCCAACTTGGCCAGTCCAAACCATACATGAGTGAAATCAACAGCAGAGCAATGTGTTTCTCTTCTTAAGAGCTGCCTAGCATAGTAAGACATAGCTAACCTGAGTGCTCCTGTGTCTGCATCCTGACAGGTGTGGACTTCTTTCTCAAGGTAAAAGATTTGTTTGGAAATGTCTTCACTTGCTGAGCAAAATGGTCCACCAATGTCAAGTGTCCCTTATTAATTCTCTTAGAATTTATACTTTCTTGTAAATGCATCTTCTTCATGAAGAGCCAATCTTCCCTCAGTAGATGAAATGCATTTGAGTGAAGCATGCAATTTTGCTGCTCCAGCTAAAGTTGCTTGTACTCACAGAATTACCATTAGAGTGGTTAAAATAATAATGTTTAATTAAATTACTTTATAATGATAATATATTTATAATTATACATATTAAGAATAATCATATTTAGGTGAGAAGTTAAACAATACATAAGAAACAAATTGCTTAATAGCTTGGTAACTTATCTTACTTATTAATGTATTTGGAATATACAGGAAAGAAAAAAGATAATATAATGGCAAACCTACAGCTTTCATTGACTCAAGGCTTTCATTGTTTCATATTGTCATATTTCAGCAATATGAAAAAGATAATGGACTTTAGTTTCATTAATAACATTTCTGATCCTTCACTGAACAGTTTACATTTTACAAAGTAGGTTCTGATACATTAACTCCTTAAAACTTTACAACTGCCTCCTATGGAAGTTTTATTCTTAGTTACAGGAAAAAAAAAAAAAAGAAAATCCATTGAATAATGGAGTCAGCATATATGATACAGCATTATGTTAATATTCTTAAAAGCTTTAAAAAACTAAAGAGCAGGATTTTCATAAAATAGTTTTTCAAAGAAAGTGAAAAGAAAAATAAATTTTACCATAGATGATAAATAATTATGTAGCAAAAAGGAGCAGGACTAAATGTAGGTAGTTATGAAAGTAATTTTGTTATATAACACTCAATAACAACATTTTCATTGGAATGGTTTTTAAATAGATTTCCTGTTCATTCAAAGCTAATTCCTTGATGTAATATTCTCTTTATTCTGGAAGAAAGGAATACTGACAATCTTTTAGAATTACAATATAATATAAGTACTAATCTCTCTGTACATCAAAAATTCAACAGCTAGTACACAGAGTTGTGGGTACTTCTTGAAAGCAATAAAAATGGTTTTGAGTGGGAAAAGTAAGAATATATCTAATTTTTAGTGATAAGGAAATCCTGTGAAGAAGACTTCTGCTTCTGGTTAAGATAGACTAATATGATTGGATTAAATCTCACATCTGAAACAACTTAAAAACTGGACAAAGTATATTAAAAAATGATTTTCAAGACATTGGACATCCAGCAATGAAGAACAGTAATCCTTGAGTTATAAGGAGTAAATGAGATGAGCCCAATAGTTGTGCCAGCTTATTGACTGGAAAGAGTTCCAGGGCACAGAACGAGAAGGGAGAGCAACGTGGAATCTGGCAGTCTCTCTGAGTTGAAGAGATGGAGCTCAGAATCCTGGGAGACCAACATGGTTAGAGGTTGCAAGGCATAGTATCAGGGAGGAGAGAGATGCCCCAGAGTAACTCTGAATCTGTAGAGGGTAGTACTTAAAATTTCAGCTGAGTTCAGATCAGTGAATGCATGTGAATAAAGTATTGAGGTTGGGGAATGAGCCAATCAAAAAGATATGAGGGAGCAATATGCAAAGCTTACTCAGGGCCAGGAATACTTCCTATTTCGACTATCCAGAGTGGAAAATCTCATTATTCACAGGGCATTGGGTAGAGAAAGTGTTTTATCTCAGTAGTGGGGCAAACTTAGCACTACAATAATCTTTGCTCTAGTTCTGCCTAACGAAGCTTAAAACAGGTTTCCAAAAAATCAAACTTTATTTGTGTTTCCTAACTGCATCCCAGAAAACAGGTCAATACTTAAAGAAATACAAAAATATTCAGCACGAAATAAGTTAAACTCACAATGTCTAGCATCCAGTCAAAAATTACCAGGTATGCAAAGAAAAAGGAAAATATGACTGATTTTGAAGAGATAAATCAATCCATTGAAATTGATACAGAAATTAGGTAAGTGATGGAATTAATAAGGATGAGTTAAACAATAACTATAATTGCATTCCATATATTCAAGAAATTAAAAGACAGGCTGAGTATGTTAAGTAAAAACATAGAATATATAAACATTATTAATGTTTATATTAATATCAAAGTAGATTTAAGAGGAAAGAATATTATCAAGGTAATTTAATGTAAGTATTGATGCATCGAGAAGACATAACAATGCTCAATGTTTATTCATCTACTAACAGAGTTTTAAAACACATGAAGTGAAAATTGATAGAATCACAAGGAGATATAGATAAATGCACAAATTTAAAGATTTCAACACCCCTCTTCAATAAATTGTAGGACAATTAGTCAGAAGATCCGTTATGCCGTAGAAGATGTGAATAACACTGTCAATCAACTTGACCTAATTGACATTTATAGAACTCTCCATCTACCAATAACAGAGGATACATTATTTTCAAGTGTCCTTGGAACATTCATAGATCATATTCTGGGTCATAAATCGAGTCTTAGTAAATTTAAAATCATACTAAGTGTGTTCTCTAACCACAATGGAATTAAATTTGAAATCAGTAGGAGAAAGGTATCTGGAAAATCTCCAAATATTTAGAAACTAAACAACAACTTTATAAAATACCCATGAGTCAAAGAATAAAAAGGGATCAGAAAGTATTTTAAATAGAAGGAAACTAAAAACACAACATTTCAAAATTTGTGAGATGCACTAAAGCAGTACTTAGTAGAAAATCAAGGCCCTGAGTTCCACCTTAAGAAACTAATAAAGAAGACCAAATCAAACTTCAAAGAAACGGAATAAAGAAAATAATAAACATCAGATAGGAATTCATATATAGGCTCATCTGGATAATCCAGGATAATCTCCCCCATATCAAGATCCTTAACTTAATGACATCTGCAAAATCCCTTTACCATTTAAGGTAGCATAGTCACAGGTCCTGGGTATTGGGGACTTGGACATCTTTGGTGGGTCATAATTGTGCCTACTGCAATATGTAATACTATGAACAACTTTATACCAACAAATTAGGCAATTTAGATGAAATGGACACATTCATTTAAAAAACAATCTACTAAGGCATAATGAATAAAAATAGATAATCTAAGTAAACCTATATCTACTAAAGACATTGAGTAGTTGTAGTTATGAAACTTCTCATTAAGAAACTTCCAGGGCAATATCACTTTACTGAAGAATTCTATCAAACATGTAAGAACAATAACCAGAAAATTGAAAAAAAAAAATACTTCCTAACTCATCCCATGAGGAAGGTATTACCCTGATACCAAAACCGATAAAGAAACTATAAGGAAAGAAAGGAAGGTAGAGACCACTATTGCTCATGGACAAAGGTGAAGAAATTCCTTACAAAACATTAGAAAATCAAATTCAGAAATACATAAAAAGGAAAATATATCATGACTAAGTGAAGCTTATCCTAGGAATGCAGTGTTGGTTTTTACATAAGAAAATCAATGAAAGTAGATTTTAAAACAAATGCCATAAGATCATCTCAATACATCAAAAAAGCACTTGACAAAATCTTTTTTTTTACTGAAATACCATTTTATACCTGTCATATTGGCAAAACAATTATTTTTATATATAAAGCAGGTTCTTATTAGTCATCAATTTTATACACATCAGTGTATACACGTCAATCCCAATCGTCCAATTCATCACACCACCACCCCCAGCTCCCCATCGCTTTCCCCCCTTGGTGCCCATACATTTGTTCTCTACATCTGTGTCTCAATTTCTGCCGTGCAAACCGGTTCATCTGTACCATTATTCTAGGTTCCACATATGCATTAATACATGATATTTGTTTTTCTCTTTTTGACTTACTTCACTCTGTATGACAGTCTCTAGATCCATCCATGTCTCAACAAATGACCCAATTTCGTTCCTATTTATAGCTGAGTATTTTTAGGTCTATAATCCATTTTGAGTTTATTTTTGTGTATGGTGTTAAGGAGTGTTCTACTTTCATTCTTTTACATGTAGCTGTCCAGTTTTCCCAGAACCACCTATTGAGGAGACTGTCTTCATTATTGTAGCTTTGTAGTATAGTCTGAATTCAGGGATTCCTCCAGCTCTGTTTTTCCCCTCAAGACTGCTTTGGCTATTCGGGGTCCTTTGTGTCTCCATACAAATTTTAAGATTTTTTGTTCTAGTTCCGTAAAAAATGCCATTGGTAATTTCATAGGGATTGGATTGAATCTATAGATTGCTTTGGGTAGTATGGTCATTTTCACAATATTGATTGTTCCAATCCAAGAACATAATATATCTCTCCATCTGTTGGTATCATCTTTAATTTCTTTCATCAGTGTCTTGTAGTTTTCTGCATACAGGTCTTTTGTCTCCCTAAGTAGGTTTATTCCTAGGTATTTTATTCTTTTTGTTGCAGTGGTAAATGGGAGTGTTTCCTTAATTTCTCTTTCACCTTTTTCATCATTAGTGTATAGGAATGCAAGAGATTTCTGTGCATTAATTTTGTATCTAGTCTATTTTATCTGATATGAGTATTGCTACTCCAGCTTTCTTTTGATTTCCATTTGCATGGAATGTCTTTTTCCATCCCCTCACTTTCAGTATGTATGTGTCCCTAGGTCTGAAGTGGGTCTCTTTTAGACAGCGTATATATGGGTTTTGTTTTTGTATCCATTCAGTAAGCCTATGTCTTTTGGTTGGAACACTTAATTTATTCACATTTAAGGTAATTATTGATATGTATGTTCCTATGGGCATTTTATTAATTGTTTTGGGTTTGTTTTTGTAGATCCTTTTCTTCTCTTGTGTTTCCCACTTAGAGAAGTTCCTTTAGCATTTGTTGTAGAGCTGCTTTGGTGGTGCTGAATTCTCTTAGCTTTTGCTTGTCTGTAAAGCTTTTGATTTCTCCATTGAATCTGAATGAGATCCTTGCTGGATAGAGTAATCTTGGTTGTACGTTCTTCCCTTTCATCACTTTAAGTATATCATGCCACTCTCTTCTGGCTTGTAGAGTTTCTGCTGAGAAATCAGCTGCTATCCTTATGGGAGTTCCCTTGTATGTTATATGTTTTTCCCTTGCTTCTTTGCCATTTAATTACTATGTGTCTCAGCATGTTTCTCCTTGGGTTTATCCTGTATGGGACTCTCTGCACTTCCTGGTCTTGGGTGGCTATTTCCTTTCCCATGTTAAGGAAGTTTTCAACTATAATCTCTTCAAATATTTTCTCTGGGCCTTTCTCTCTCTTTTCTCCTTCTGAGACCCCTATAATGCGAATGTTGTTGTGTTTAATGTTGTCCCAGAGGTCTCTTAGGCTGTCTTCATTTCTTTTCATTCTTTTTTCTTTATTCTGTTCCACAGCAGTGAATTCCACCATTCTGTCTTCCAGGTCACTTATCCGTTCTTCTGCCTCAGTTATTCTGCTATTGATTCCTTCTGCTGTAGTTTTCGTTTCAGTTATTGTATTGTTCATCTCTGTTTGTTTGCTCTTTAATTCTTTAGGTCTTTGTCAAACATTTCTTGCATCTTCTCGATCTTTGCCTCCATTCTTTTTCCGAGGTCCTGAATCATCTTCGCTATCATTATTCTGAATTCTTTTTCTGGAAGGTTGCCTATCTCCACTTCATTTAGTTGTTTTCCTGGGGTTTTATCCTGTTCCTTCAGCTGGTACATAGCCCTCTGCCATTTCATCTAGTCTACCTTTCTGTGAATGTGGTTTTTGTTCCACAGGCTGCAGGATTGTAGTTCTTCTTGCTTCTGCTGTCTGCCCTCAGGTGTATGAGGCTATCTAAGAGGCTTGAGCAAGTTTTCAGATAGGAGGGACTGGTAGTGGGTAGAGCTGACTGTTGCTCTGGTGGGCAGAGCTCAGTAAAACTTTAATCTGCTTGTCTGCTGATGTGTGGGGCTGGGTTCCCACCCTGTTGGTTGTTTGGCCTGAGGCAACCCAACACTGGAGCCTACCTGGGCTCTTTGGTGGAGCTAATGACAGACACTGGGAGGGCTCATTCCAAGGAGTACTTCCAAGAACTTCTGCTACCGGTGTCCTTGTCCCCACAGTGAGCCACAGCCACCCCTACCTCTGCAGGAGACCCTCCAACACTAGCAGGTAGGTCTGTTTTAGTTTCCCCTGGGGTCACTGCTCCTTCCCCTGGGTCCCGATGCGCACACTACTTTGTATGTGCCCTCCAAGAGTGGAGTCTCTGTTTCCCGCATTCCTGTCAGAGTCCTGCAATCAAATCCCACTAGGCTTCAAATTCTGGTTCTCTAGGAATTCCTCCTCCCGTTGCCAGGCCCCCACGTTGGGAAGCCTGACGTGGGACTCAGAATCTTTACTCCAGTGCGTGGACTTCTGTGGTATAAGTGTTCTCCAGTTTGTGAGTCACCCACCCTGCTGTATGAGATTTGATTTTATTGTGATTGCGCCCCTCCTACCACCTCACTGTGACTTCTCCCTTGTCTTTGGACGTTGGGTATCTTTTTTGGTGAGTTCTAGTGTCTTCCTGTTGATGATTGTTCAGCAGTTAGTTGTGATTCTGGTGTTCTCACAAGAGGGAGTAAGAGCACGTCCTTCTACTCCACCATCTTGGTTCTCCTCGCACTTGACAACATCTAACATCCCTCCGGATAAAAGCTTGCGCTGAACTAGATATAGGTGAGAATTTCCTCAACTTGATGAAAGGTAGCAATCAAAAATCTACAGTTAACATCACACTTAATGGTGAAAGACTTAAATGTTATCTTCCTAATATCAGAAATGAGACAGAGTTGTCCTCTCACCACTTCTATCGAATATTGTACTTCAAATTCTTGGTAGCACAGCAAAGTAAAACCAAAGAAATAATAAAGGCATGCAAACTGGAAAAGAAGAAGTAAATCTATGTTTATTCATTGATGACATGATTATCTGTACAGAAAATCCACGTTTGCACGTGGAATGTGCAAAAAAGTTATTGTAACTAATAAATGAATTTAGCAACAGTTCCAGGGTATTAGATTAACATACGGAAATTGATGGTATTTCTTTATACCAGCAAAGAAAAGTCAGATATTGAAAAATTTTATAAATACTGTATATAGTAATATCAAGATTATCAAATGCTTATATAAATCTGACAAAAGCTGAGCTGTAACTGTGCAACAAAAACTACCAACATAATGTTGACAGATGTTAAAGAAGACTGAATAAATGGAGAGATATATTGTGTTACTGGATTCAAAGATCAGTATTTTTAAGATGTCTATTCTCTCCAAATTATTCTATAGATCCAGTGCATTTGAATAAAAATCTCACAGACTTTATTTGTAGAAACTGACAGACTTATTCTAAACTTCAAATGGAAATGCAAATGATATAGAAAAGCCAAAGCAACTTTGAAAAAGAAAATGTTTGAGGATTAATGATGTATTTTAAGATTATAGCTAGAATAATGAAGATACTGAAAAAATTCTGTACCGGTACACAAATAGATCAATGGAACATAATAGAGATTACAAAAATAGAACCATTCATATATAGACAACTGATTTTCAACAAAGTTGCAAAAGAAATTCAGTGTAGAAAGAAGTCTTTTTAACAAATGGTGCTGGAATAGATATCAGTATACCCAAAAAATGAAGTTAAATTCATACCCTGCACTGTATAAATTATTAACTCAAATGGATCATAAATATAAAACCTAAAACTCAAACTCGTATTTGTCAAGTAGAAAGTATAGGAGGAAACTTTTTTTGTGAAACCTCAGGCAAAAGACTTTTAAATGGGGTGTAAAAGGCATGAACCATAAAAGAAAAAAATGATAAATAAGACTTAAACAGAATAAAGTACTTTGAAAGACATTCTTAAGAAATCTGAGGGGGAAAAGCAGACAAACTGAAGCCCAGGAGAAAATATTTGCAAAGCACATATTGATAAGGACCTTTTATCCAGAATATATATAAAAAGAGCTCTCAAAACTCTATAAGAAAACAAAAAAACCATGCAAAATAGGCAAATGATTTGGATAGACATTTAAGCTGTATGAAGGCAAATTAGCACTTGAAAAGTAGCTCATTATTACTCATTAGGGATATAGAGTCAAAACCACAGTGAGATATTTCTACACAGATATTAGAATGTCTGAAATGAAAATGTTTTAGCTTACTAAGTGTTGATCAGGCTGTAGAGCAACTGAAACTCTCATTCACTGTTAATGAGAATAAAAAGTTGTCCTAGCACTTTGGAAAACATTTTGGGAGTTTCTTTCAAAGTTAGATAGATCCTTACCCTATGACTCAGCTATTCTACCCCCAGCTATTTATTCAAGAAAATTGAAAGAATATGTCCAGGCAAATATTTGTACAATAATGTTCATAGCAGCTTTACTTATAATGACCAAACACTGGGAAAACACTAAAATTTCATTAAAAGGTGTGTGGATAAACAAGTTGTAGTATATCCATTCAATGTAATACTACTTATCAATATAAAGAAATAAACCCTTTCTTTTTGTTTTTAATTGGGGTATAGTTCTTTTACCATGTTGTGTTAGTTTCTACTGTACAGCGAAGTGGAGTTCCCTGTGCTATACACCAGGTTCTCATTAGTTATCTATTTTATACATATTAGTGTATATATGTCAATCCCAAGCCATTTCTACTTGCAGCAAAATAAGTTAATCTAAAAATAATTATGCTGAGTGAAAGAAAACAGACCAAACAAAAGTGCACATTATATGATTCATTTACATGGAATTCTAAAAAATGCAAATTAATATATAATGATAGAAGGAACTGTCAGGATTTGCTTGGGGACAGGGGTAGGGCAGGTGTGGTGGGGAGTGGCAGGAATGAGGGATTCAAAGGAGGACACTTTGAGGGTTGATGATGTGTTCATTATCTTGACTGTGGTGATGATTTCTTAGGCATATACATATGTCAAGACATTAAATTTTATACTTTGAGTTTGTACTGTTTCTAATTATTATATATTATACTTCAGTAAAGTTGTTTGAAAAATAAGATATTCTCAAGAAACTCTCTGAGTCACCTAAAGAGCATTTAAATTTGACTAATAGTAATATTTATTATTGATATTAGACAGTGAAAGAATATACATACATGCATACATATATATTATAAGCTAATTCTGAATTATTTTCCTTGTGATGAAGTAAGAAGAAACAAAAAGGACCCATATATTACTTGTGAATGCCTCAGTTGTAGATATTTCTGTATATGCATGTTGATGAACCTCTATTTTTAGTCTAGTAAATAAGCATGCTTTTACTTTTTTTTCCAAAATCTTCTGCAACCAAGTCTGAGCAGGTGTCAAACAGTTCATGAAAGCACATCAGAAAACAATCTACTGGCTTTGCTTAAAGCAGAAGAGGAGCTGCTGAAGCAAGTAGGATAGTAAATGGGTGGGTTAGCCTTTGACCGGTGGTTTAAATAAACCCTAGCAAGAAAATAATTTGTATTTTCTAGTCCTTTTATTCTATCTTCTAAAATCTGTTGAACCAATCTTTTAACCCTCAAATGCATTTTTAAATAATTAAGTTGCTTTAAGAAAAAAATCCTCATTCGTATTTACTAATCCCTTCCTTATTCTGGCTCCATAATGAAGCTCCAGTAATCCCTATATTTACTCCACCCTTCTCCTAATCTAGTGTGAGGAAATATACCAAGCATTGAGCCTGGGAAGAAAAATGTTGGACTCTTTGAAAAGTTTCCATTTTGCTAAATGAGGTCCCTGCCTCCTCCTGCACCTTCCCCTGCTCCACTTGACCCTGTGCTAATGCTCCTGTTTTATATAAAAAGGATAGATTGACCTTTAAATTCTATTTGCAGCTTAATGTTGCCCTGCTCCCGCAATTGGGTCTGCCCCTTCCCTGCCTCTGGCAGCAATACTGCTGGATTAGTTGTCTTACACACATTCTAGTATTTGTCTGACAGCCTCTGGAAGGTACAAGGGCAAGCCTGAGGTATTGGTAGCAATACAGGGAGATGCAAAAGGCAAAACAAAACAAAACAAAAACAAAAACCTGAAACATTAAAGAACTTCTCAATAGCTCAGCAAATCATCTTTTAGTAAATTAAATATTGGTGAATGTGTCACTCATCAAATTGACCTTTAGCACATTGGTAGTTTAAGGATCCATCAAATGTAAGAGTCAGTGGGGGATGGCCAGTTGCAGGAGTTGAAAGACCCACCTACCAACCTGCTGATGTTAGAGCCTGAGGACTTCTAGGGGAGAGGCCCAGCAGTGAGTCCCAGCAGTGACATTTCTGTCACATGTGAGCTGAGGGTCCCTCAGATATCAGGCAGAATCACTCATCAGTCTTCCAGTAGGTGCTCTCTGTTAAAGGAGGGCAGGCTGGTCCCCTTGGTGTTCTGCTGATTAAATGAAGCCAAGGAACTACTCAAGTTTCTTATATGCTTGAGGTGGGCCTACATCCCTCCCATTCCACCTGATACTACAATTGACCATTGTGGTTATGTGAATACAGGATTATCACATCATATATCCTAATCCTTTAGTCTTAATATTGAGGCTGGTGAAGGAGACGTGCAACCAGTTAGGACTCTGTGGGGTAGTGATGGGAGGGAATGGTGCAGGCCAGGGTTCAGTCTTGGGAGAAAGGAAAAGAAGGCAGAAGTTTTCCTGGGGTATTAGCTTGGTCTCTAAGCATCACCCAAGGAAACTCTTCTTTATTTAATGGAAGGTCCAGGTAGGATGGTTATGGAGATGTGAGAGATATTGCTTATGCCTACCAAGACTCCCTGATGTGTATGGACCTGGAGAATGTATGCCTTATTGGCTATGGTTATCTATTTCTGATTTACCTACTTTGAGCCCTTTTATTTGCCATGCAGCTTCTCTAAATCTTGGCCTGCTATTAGAATAGCCTCAATGACATTGAAAAGGATAAAAAAATGTTACAATGAAGAATATGTACTTAGTAAATGCCTGGAGAGAATTAGACTATGCTAACTTTGTCCCACTGAGGTAAATAATACACTAGGTGATACAGCACTGAGGTACCCCTCAGTTTACAATTTTCTCTGCATTTGTTATTGGCGTAGGAGGGGGTACCATTTAGAGCTGTATAAGTACATGGAATTTTTGAAAAGGGCCCACCAAGAGAAGAATATGAATTAGAATTCTTTAGTCTTATCATGTGATCTTGGAAGCCAGAGAACATAAAGACCTGAGTGTGACAACCTGAGGTTTTTTCATATCAGGGGGTTGAATTGGGCAACCTTTGCTCATATGAGTGTAAAGACTTATATGTAAGACTGCTGAGACCAGATTCCAGTGTACTTGGGGTTGAAGAGCAGGTAAGAAAACTATTTAGTTCACTTGGTCTAGATGACAAGGTCAGGTGGGTATCGCCAGGTGACCTTGAAGCCCAGATGGTATGCTTAATTTCACTGGTGATCTACCAATATTATGCCAGGGCGCAGGGAGAGCGCCATTCATAAGCTTCCCTGGTGAGAAATGACTTAATTAACATTCCCTCTAGAGCCTTGTCAAAGATGGTCCTGAGTTGCATGAGGCACTCCTGTGCCTAAGCTTTGACAAATTATGTGGTCAGATGGCAGCAGCGAAGCTAACCGTGCTTCTGCCCTCCCCTGGGTAAATCCTCTAGCCAGAGGTTCTGTCAGCGTGTCATTGCTAGAACTCTTGTCTCTCGTATTCTGATCTTTATACAAGGGTGTCAGTCACTGTGTTTATTCTGGTTCTCATTTTGTTGAAACAGAGCCACAGAAACTGGCATTGACTGTCTGTTGGAAACTCACAGCTGTGATGGAGTAGCAGGCTTTCTACATCTGTTATTGGGTATCTTTCATTAACAGTAAAATACATAATCAAATCTGTATTCTATTCATGAAATTTCCACATTGAGAAAGGTCCATATTAGGCCTTTTGTAATCTTTCTAAGGGTTCAAAAGCTGATTTAAAAAGTCGACAGGTTTTTCCTGTTGGCATGCATCAGAAATTCCTTGTCTGTAATCTTTAGGTTTTCATTTGGTATTATATTATGCAGTTCATGGATATCAACTATTAAACAAGGCAAAATTTGTATGTACCTCCTGTAGCAAATAAGAACACACATTCTTATAATAATTTGGAGAACAGTATCTCTTTGAAGTGTGGCCTGGATTTAGAGGCCACGTTGCTGCCATATTTCTCAACTCTGAAAAGGTCTGTTAATTTGATTTAGCTTTTGTTTTAAATATGTTTTTCTAAAGTTCCAGGAAAGTTGAAAAAAAAAAAAAAATAAATAAATATGTTTTTCTAATTTACTGTATGATATAGGCTGGAAATTCAGTATCATCAAAATCATAAAACAGATGAATTTTGAATTAAATAGTATCTTGTAAAGTAAAAGGAAAATTTACATTTGATAGGCATGAAACACTTCAATAATAGCGTTACAAAACAGAACAAAAACCTTTACAATATATAACGTGAACTAACTTGTACATATTTGTGTAAATATTATACGTATTCCCTGATATTTCCAATTTAATGAATGTCGTTAGTAACTGCTTTTGTACTTCCCAGATAATTTCATACACTGATGGTGAACATGCCAATGATACAGCTGATATGGAGGGTAAATTGGCAATATCTAGAAAAATCACAGATATGTTTACTCTTTCACTCAGCAATCTCATTTCTAGGAAGCTATCCCAAAGTTACACTGGCAAAAGTATATACTATTTGCACATGCTCATTAACTGTAACAATATTTGTAATGGCAAAAGACTGAAAACAAACCCCTCAGCAGAGAGTGAGTTGAGTAGGTTGTGATAATAGCACACAATGGAGTATATGCAACCACACACACAAAAAATGAGGATTTCTGCATAATGACAGATTGTAATCACAGGGACACATTAGGTGGAGGAAGCAAGGTGCCGATCAGTGTATACGGTAAGCTACATTTCATCATCAATAGTGATGTTCTATTTCGGGACAACTAGGTATTATGTTTATCTGGTACTACAACCTAAAGTACATAGAATCACCTATAGTCTCCCCCAGAATGTTTAACCTGAGCCTCATCAAGTCCTTAAGTCTAATTCCCAGTTTATTTGGAATACAGGGGACAAAGGAACATGTTAAAGGAGACATGGGGAAGCATCAGACCAGTGCAGAAGTTGGGACACTCTGCAAGACCACTGACCTTTAACTAGAAAATGTCTTGGGAAAAGATACAGCGGTTGTGATAAGGTCTATTCAGATTAAAAGAGAAAGAGCTTGAGTTGATTCTGGTTTAGACCAACCAACTCTAAAAAACATTTTGGAAGGAATCAACGTTGGACTAAGTATTAGATAGTACTAAAGAATTATTGTTAGTTTTATCTGATGTAATTATTGTATGGTGAGTAGGTAGGGAAACATCCTTTTTTCAGAGGTACCCAGAGGTATTTAGGGTAGAAATACTCTATGTTGTCTGTAATTTAAATACTTCAGGAAAAAAATAGTTGAAAAAATTGGGCAGAATGTTAACAATCATGAAACCTAGATGATGAGTATATGGGATGGATATTGTGAAACCAAGTCGCCTAAAACCAAGTTCCCTTGCCAAGTCTGTGATGAACCTTTCAATCAAAAACTTTATTTTCGGGCTCCCCTGGTGACGCAGTGGTTGAGAGTCCGCCTGCCGATGCAGGGGACGCGGGTTCGTGCCCCGGTCCGGGAAGATCCAACATGCCGCGGAGCGGCTGGGCCCGTGAGCCGTGGCCGCTGAGCCTGCGCGGCCGGAGCCTGTGCTCCGCAACGGGAGAGGCCACAACAGTGAGAGGCCCGCGTACCACAAACAAAACAAAACAAAACTTTATTTTCTTTCTTGCCCTGCCCTTGTTCCTCTCAGGATTGAGGAGTAGCAAAGAAAAGGGAGGATTGAAACTAAGTAGAACCCTGCAGGGCCTTCCTGGGTAAAAAAGCCCCTCCATGTCCCCTCTATATTTGTAGAAAAAGGCTTTGGTCTTCTAGGCCTTCTCCAAGTTCCAAAGAGCAGACTCAAGCAGTTACTAATTAGAGAAGTGGGGGAATGCAGAAACAAAGGAAAAGCAGGTAAGCAAGAAAAGTATGATAGCTTGAAAAATAGTTGAGCAATGAAAGAGTCCTAGTTCCTCCTGAAGGGATATGTATAATAATCTGATACATATCTTTGAGTTGTTCTGTAGAACCTAAGACCCTCACCCAGGTAGAGGATGGGGACTACACACTCACCACGGGCAGTAGACACCAGACTGATCGGAATCAGAAGGCTGATAATTGAGATTTGCAAAACATCACCCTGTTACCTCACCACCAGCCCATCAAAGAAAGTCCATGAGCTGATCAGGTACCCTACAACCCTCACCCCTAAGGTCGACATTAAAAACCCTTCCCTGAAAGTCATCAGGGAGTTTGGGTCTTTTGAGCATGTTCTCCTTGCTTGGCGTCCTGCAATAAATACTGAAATTTCTTTCACCTCAACCAGGTGTCAGTAGGTTGGCTTTGCTGCATTTGGGCAAGTGGACCCAAGTTTGGTGTGGAAGCAATATTTGTATTATTTCTATCTTTATGTATGTTTGAAACTTTTCACTTAATAAAAAGCTAAAAAATGAAACCTAAACAAAGAAACACCAACTGAGGTGTTGCCTGGTCCCCTCCTCTCTCGGTCGATGACTGGGTACAGGCAAGAGCTGTAGCAGCTGCCTTGCTTTTCTAAGTGGAAGGCACAGGTTGAAGTCTGCAGAGTCATGCCAGCTCTGGACCACCTACCTGCCCAGGGAGAAATGATTATTATAATTAAGGCATTGGTGTAAATTTTTAATTTTAAGTGTTATAAATTTGCAGGATGTGTCAAGAAATAAGATATACACTCTGAATCTCAGAAGTCCCACTCTCCCTGCCCATACCTTCTACCTTATCAGATATGCAAAAATAGGGGCCCATGGAACAACTCACTGCAATATTCAGTACATTGTTAATTCCTAATAAAAGCTGCCAAAGAGTTTCTTCGATTTATCTCATTAATGATCAGATGACCTGCCTCCACATAGGTGGCTTATAAAATAGAAATGAGGCTTACACTGAGGACTCAGAGTCAGTGATAAAACTTTATATAAACATCTTTTCCAAATAGTACATGTCACCAGCACTGAGGAAGGGGAAGTTATCATAAACAGAAGTATCCAGATGTATGCAAACTGTTTTTAAAAGCCATGAATAAAATATGAGTGTAAAATGTCTTGGCAGAATTCTGACTGACATGACTTTCTAGGCATAGTTTGTATTCTGTGGCAAAAATGATAATTATATATTTAATTTGTTTGGGAATTGTTCCCCAGACCATTATTACTGAATCACTTATTTGGTGCTATAAAATTTTTATATTTCAGGAAGTGTTTGGTGTATCTAAGACATGTGGTAATGTTAATACCACCCAACTCTCTAACAGGAAGCCTCATCTTTAATGTTGAGTTCACTTCATGAGTCCTTGTGAGGAATACTATCGTGGGCAATAATTGTTCATTAATACAAACAAACAGATTGTAGGATGAGTAAGCTTCCCATTAAAAACCGAACTCCGATCAGAGAGTAAAACAGTAATTAAAACCTGAAAAAAACCCTGCTCTTGGACAGAATTTTAAAGTGGATGAGTCTTACTTACATTCAGCATTTCTCACTCTCATTTCACCATCTCTCTTCCTCATATATTCCACTCCACCCCAACCCCTTCCCCAAGTGCCAGCTGCAGTGTAGGAACTCAGTGCTTCTTGGCCCAGTGCAAACACCTGTTATGGTATTTTGGTGCCAATGTAGCATCATCTGGGGCTTTCTAAACCTCTACCTTCTTCCCCAAACCTCCCATAATCCAAAATGTGACTGCTGTAGGATTTCATCAGAAAACATAATGGACACAAGTAACTGATCTTCACAAAGTAAAAATTTTCAACTTACAGTGCTAAAATCCTATGGGCATAAGTCATGGCTCATCATATGATGCTTTGTTTCAGTTTTACTTTGATCTACTCATCAAACAATTCATCCCCAACGTAACTGAGGGTAAAGAGTGGGGTGGGAGTGGGTTAGAGAGGAAAGTCAAATCGGAAATGGGAAAGGGGTAGAGTAGAGCATATTTGGACTGAAAATAAAGCAAGATTTGTCTTTTACATGGGGCTAATGTAGGAATACACACAATACTTCTAGCTGTGCCAAGATGGTCATTGATTCCTTCTTTGTGGTGAGATTTCAGGCATGGAATTGGCCTTAGCCAATATAAATTTTTGGCAACATATGTTTTTAGTTCTCCTAATAAATCAAACTGTCTCACATTTATGGTGCCAAATATTTTCTTAGCTCACTTATATCAATAGTTGCTAAAAATTTTGTTCCATGACCTGGGATGATGTTAGGAGGTCCGTGATATGAAAAATCAGTGTAACACATGAATTTTTCATGAAGTTAATTTTATTTATTCTCAAAGACTGTCTTTTATTATAATGGTATTCCCTTCCTTCTTTAATGCTGAAATAAATTCTTCCCTTTATGAAATAGTGGTGACAGTAGATGGTAATTGTTTTAATGTGTGCTTAATGTTTTTAATTTTACACATTAAAAAGATGGCAAACCTATGTTTTGTTACTCATTTTCCAGTAGAGGTGGACAGATTTTACTTGTATTGGAATTCAAAAGTCTGAGACCAACTGCTCCATATTCTATTCTCTGCTTCAAATATTGTTTTCTTGGAGGTGACTGATTCAGACTAGATCTAGGAGAGAAAAGCATAGAATGTCAAAGATGCTTTTCAAGCTGTAAACTAACTTCTCAGTTGTAAACTACTGGGTACTAATACTTTTCTTTAAATGGAAAGGTGTTTCTGAATTGAAAAGCCCAGAGTTTCCAAATAAATTTAGAAAGCATTTTCTTGATCTACACAAAAGGGTTTTAAGGGCTTGTCTTTCTTTTGGGCTCTTCACTGTGACTTCAAAGTAATCATTTTCAGATTATTAAACCAGTCTGCCTTGGAGTTATCAGTCTTTTCTTTATGAGGAAATCTGAGGTTAGCTAGAACCCAGTTGCAGAACATAAGACTGAAGGAGGAAAAGCTGACAAAGTGAGGCAATGCTTAATCATTTCAATATGTGCAATTAACCATTTATACACTTCTTAAAAGCAGAGAGCTGGGATGGTGGTATGTGAAAGAAAAAAATGTGTAATTAAACACCCCTCAGTTTATCTTCAGTAAAATTTCACCATTGTCTAAAATTTATTGTTATTTGCAATTACCTGTTTCAGCTCCTCTTTGCCTTCCCCCCTTTTGGAATCCTTAGTTTGAAGTTCTGTTCATTTTTTAAATTATTTCAGTGGAAAAAAATTATTTTATGCTTTTAAAAAATATATGGATGTGGGTATGGACTTAAGCTCCCACATCAATCAGTACTGGAAAATTTTATAAAAAGCACTATCAGGGCTTCCCTGGTGGCGCAGTGGTTGAGAGTCCGCCTGCTGATGCAGGGGACACGGGTTCGTGCCCCGGTCTGGGAGGATCCCACAAGCCGCGGAGCGGCTGGGCCTGTGAGCCATGGCCGCTGAGCCTGCGCGTCTGGAGCCTGTGCTCCGCAACGGGAGAGGCCACAGCAGTGAGAGGCCCTCGTACCGGAAAAAAAAAAAAAAAAAAGCACTATCAAGGCACTCTAAGGATAGAATTCTAGTATAAATGTCAATACCAACCTACTGATATAAGTTTTCACAAATACTTTTTGTAGAACGGCAAACCAACTTTGTGATGTTTCATGAACAAAGAGTTCAAATATTCCTTGATCTGTCCAATTCATAAATATCTTTTTTGTTGTTGCCTGTCTCCCTGTTCCCTGCCTCCCCCCTGCCCCCTACGGCAGTTTGGGGGTTTTTTCTTTAATTCTTCCCCTCGCCTCTCTAGCCGAGTTTCCTTTATTGACTATTTATTGAATGAATGAACTCCCCGACCCTGTTCCAGCAGCCTAGTTCCCCTCGACCCCATGCCATGCGACTTTCCCTCCTGGGAGTCCGATCGCAGCACCCTCGCCGGGGGGCTGGACGTGACGTGCGCCAAGGGAGGAGCCGGCGAGGGGGCCAGAGTCGCTCAAGCGGCCGCGGTCTGAGCAGGGGTTGGCTGGGAGCCTGGAGGCGGGCGGGAGGCGGGCAACAGCTCCGCCGCGGCTCGGAGGAGAGCTACACCGGCTCCAGAACTCTCGGAGCGGAGCCGCGGCCGGCGTAGAAGGCAACTCTTCCAGCGGGCGCGGCGGTCACCTGGGAGCCCCGCGGGGACCCGACGTGCCCGAGGGGAGCTCCCGGGCGCTGGGCTGCGGCTGCGGCGCGAGGCGGCGCTGCGGGGCCCGGATCCCACGAGACCTGGGACACCCGGGACGGAGGTATGGCCGCGTCACCCTACGCGGTTTGTGGTTGATCAAGCCGAGAAGCCGGTGCGTTTCTGAGCAGTCGCCACCCCAGCTTCTCTCAGCTCGAATTCAGCCTCCAAGTTGCAGGCACCGGAAAGACTACCTCGACGAGGAGGGCATCTATCTGCCCTTGACCGTGGTGGGGTTTGCTCAGGGGCTTAGAAGGCACCGGGGACTGACCCAACCAGCCCGGGGAGGGCTGGCAGGCGCCTGAGAAAGCCGCAGGGCGTGGGCCGCCGTCGGGGTTCAGAGGCGAGGGGGCTGTGCTTGATTCATAGATCCCGAGGCCCTGAGCTTATCTCACGGGCTGTCTGCTCATCCACCAGGTGTCCCACGCCTGATCCCCGGCACTCCTTGGGGCGACTTTTGTGCAAACTTCTGATTCTGTTTCGCAAGATTCCCTTCTTCCCGGAAAGGTTGGGACGAGCTGCAGGTGCTAGCCTTGCACGTTGCGGACCAGTTGTCTCCGAGGAGAGGTGCACCTAGAAGAGGACAATGGCAGGGCCGGGATCAGAGCTGCCTTCTGGCCCTGTGGCCCCCATGCTCTTGTCATGGCTAACAGGACTAGGGGCTGGAATGGTCTTCCTGAGCTTCATGCAGAAACTCCTGTACCCTTACTTCTGGGACGACTTCTGGTACCTGCTGAAGGTGGCACGCTGTGGACTTCGGATGGAGATGTACAGACTGAAAGGGGAGCTGGTCACTGTCCTGGATAGATTCCTGATGCATGCCAGGAAGCAGCCTCAGAAACCTTTCATCATCTATGAGGGAGACATCTACACCTATCAGGATGTGGACAAGAGGAGTAGTAGAGTGGCCCATGTCTTCCTGAACCATTCCACGCTGAAAAGGGGCGATACCGTGGCTCTGCTGATGAGCAATGAGCCCGATTTCATTCACGTGTGGTTCGGCCTGGCCAAGCTGGGCTGCGTGGTGGCCTTCCTCAACTCCAACATTCGCTACGTCTCCCTCCTGCATTGCATCCGCAGCTGTGAGCCCAGGGCCCTCGTGGTGGGTGCAGGTAGAGTATGGGGTGTGGTCGGCTTGTGCAGAATGGCCACCCTGCCTCCTACCCCTGCCCCCTCATTTTTTGGTTAGAACCAATTCACAACTAATATTCTGGGTGTGTGATGAAGTGTGCATGTTAAGGGTACAAAATCGTTTCATAATTCTATGCCAATGGTTTAATTCCCCCTCTCCCACTTCAATCACTTTCTCTGTTGTAAATTACTAATTATTAGCACAGCTTTTGAAGAATTCTGAAATCTCTGCTGTTTATTTTAGCGAAGGCGTGGGGGGGGCGGGGGGGAGGGGTAAGGGCGCGCATTTTACCTTTCTTGATACCTTCAGTGAGTGCAAGAACGCAGAGATATAGAGTTTGGTAAGTTCTAAATTTTGTCAGATCTGACAAGATTATTTGACGAGGAGGAAAGTGATCCTGATTTCATTGTGGAATACCTACTGCCTCGAATAGTAACATTATCCGGGTTGACTGCCTTTGCAGAAAAAACATGTTTAATCGCAAGTGCATGAATGCCAGTCTTCATGTCTGCTCTTATTCTGCACTGCCTGCAAGCTAGGATTTGCCTGGCAAGGTTGGGCTCCCACCTCCCAGCCAGTGGTGGGCTCTTGGCAGACTCTCAGCTTCTTTCTCTCCCTTCTCCCACCCCAACCTGTGCATCATTTTCTTTATTTCAGTAAGTGCTAACCTTCTTCCCGCTCCCCTTCGATTTAGGCTTTGCATAAATATACTGACAGGGAACTACAAAGAAAAGTCTTTGGTTGAGTGCCTAACTAATGAAGGACCTAGTAAGATGGGTTGCATAACAAAGTGGAAGTGCAGTATGAAAACTGATGCTTTGGTTTAATCTAAATGGTTTATGCTTATGCTTCTTGCATGGGGGTAGGAAGGTGGAGCATGAGGAGGATCATGGCAAGGACCTTAGTGAAAATATTCAAGTATTTTAGGTTAATAGATATATACTGACACCTCATATAGAAGTTTTAGATTCACAGAGAAATATGGGGGGGGGAAATCTACATTTCTACCAGTGGTGTCTAAAGTACAGTACCTTCCGTGTAACCTTTATTATATAATAATTGCACATCACATGAAAATGAATTAGGCAGTATATAGTAGAAAAGTTAGTTATTCAAGGCTTTCGCTTTTGCTTGTTCCAGTTGTCCTTCCAGCTCAGTTTGTGACCTGATGAAATAGCTAAAATGCTTACTCTTTTTATTTAATGATGATATTTTTTTCATAGAAAGGCATTTTATTTTAAATATAGCAGTGTGTACATGTCAATCCCAAACTCCCAATCTATCCCTTATTACTCTTAAGCACTGATTTTATCTTATGTTATAGGAGTGGAGAAGCCAGAAGGCCTCTATTGTGTATTTTTGTTCTTTTTTTTTTTTCCATTCAACGGTAATATCCTCCAAGATTGAAATTCAGCTCCTCTTCACCTTGGAAGGAAGTTAACTAGTAAGATAAAATTTCTCTGAACTGTAGCAATAAGTAGGATAAAGGAGTCACACAGAATTTTGATAACATGGTGAAGCAATATTTACCTCTAGTGCAGGGGCAGTGATAATATGAATGCAGCAGGGAAAACTATCACAGTGCATCTCTGGATATATTCTGACATTTTAGTTGCTCATTCTAATTTAGATTGCAGTTTCTGGAGCAAATCTAAACCTTAAATTGTGCAAAAAATTAGTAAAGCCATAAAGTCCCTTTAGAAGAGCAAACTAGAAGGGCCACGATATCTCTGAAAAGATTTCTGTGGCCATGATGTTGAGGCCAACCTGAGAAACGTCCCATATCCTGAGGGACTCGGCTTGAAGTGCATAGGGCTGGTTACCTCTCAAAACAGAGTTTTCAAACTTTTTTCTTGACCATGTTTTTGCCTAATTAGGACCAATTAATTTTGCAGTTTTACTTGCGCCAGTTTTTGCTTTGCTTGCCAATAACTAATTGCATAGTTTCCTTGTTTTTGTTTTTACCACTACCAGTCAGGTTTTGTTGGAATTTTAAGCCAAAAACATTTAATTGCTTTGCTCAGTAAGTAGGTACCTGGAGAAATCAACTTTAAATCCTAGTAACAGTTCTTTTTAGCATACCTCCAAAATACATAAACTGCTTATGTTTTTCAAAGGTAGGACAGTTCTATTTTTATTAGTTACTAGTTTTGTTTTGTTTTGTAAAACAGCACAGCTTAGATCACGGTCACTTTTTTGTATTTAAAGCTCTTACCCTGAAAACTGTATTCTTGGCATCTTGCGTCTCATCCATGAACAATTTATATATATAGCTTTTAGAACTTTCCATTTCAGAGGTCTTAAATTCTCATTGGATGTTTCTAATGGAGATGTATTATGAAATCATTATATTCCCAGGGAGAGTGTATCAGGTGGAAAGACCAGTCAAGTGGTTTAGATCAAGATAAGCCAGACAGTCCCAGGTTTCACTTCTGATCTGCCACTTCTTAGCTGTGTGATTGAAGATAAGATTATCAGCTGCCCTGAGTCTCGCTTTACTCAGCTGTAAAATGATGATAATACCATCTCCTTCACAGTGTAATTCTGAGGATTAAATGACAGCTTTTGTAAAGTGACTAGCTGAGTGCCTAGTATGTACGAAGTAAATCCCTGGTGAATTAACATAATTGCTGTTATCATTATAGGTTCATGGGGGCTTTTACTAAGGGATCTCATTTGGATTTTGCTGCTGCATTCTAATTTGGTGTTAGCTGTAAGAAAGACTAGTAAGTCGGACTATCTGTTTGGGATAGGACCTTTAACGTTTCACTTTGCTGTGTTTTAGCAAAATGTTATTTTTCATAAATTATATAAAAACAGTGTCAAACAGGTTTTATAGGCAGGCCAGATATTGTCCAAGGTGGTCCATGGTGATAGGTGACGTTTTAATCATGGCAGGTGTCTTGATAGTTCTGTCTGTATCAACTAAGCCAACAGGGAAATAGATGTTATTCTTGCTCTAATTGTCATTAACAGAAATACGAATGTTGCCATTTACTCAAGGCTGACTGTGTAAAAGGTACTCCCAGTGATTCTGAGAGGCAGGCACAGAGCTATATTTTGGAAACTGAAAGGGAAAGAAATTCATCTAGGGTGTCTAGGATGACGCAGCTTAGTAGGTACAGAGCAGACTCAAAACCTGCTATCTGATGTTAAGACTCTGCTGTATTATACACTATAGCCCAATGGTTTCTGGCTCTGTTAATCCCCTTTTGATATAACCATGAAAAAAATTGCATTCCAGTTATATAAAAATAGTAAAATTAAAGTTGCCAATATTAAGACATCAGGTTTTTCATGCACAGATAACTAGAAAAAATTTAAATGTTTATAAAACTATTATTCCTATTTCTCATTCTGAAGATTCAAAAATAGTTGCAAAAAAGCTTTATATCTGTATAGTTTCATTTAGAAGATGTATCAGGTGGCATCCCAACATTCCCTGGAAAATTTCAGCACTTACTGAAAATTAAATAGTCTTGTATTAAACCTAGTTCTTTCCGCCCAATATTTCAACTCTGATATTGCAAATAGTGCCTGCTGCCAAGATTATCATCCACCTAGATATGCTCTTCTCTTTACTTGGAACAAACAGAAAAATGTTGAGATGTTTGTGTATGGCTTTTAAAAGTTTTTGTAATTATATCCTTTGACATATTTAGCAATAATAAGAATAATGCTAGTAATAAATAATAATCTCTTCCATTTTTAAAGTACTGTGTAAATAGCAAGCTGCTTTTTAGACACATTATCTTATGTCATCCTCACCACAGCCATAGCCTGGTTTTAAAGATGAGGGAAGCATGGTTGGGAGTGGGCAGGTAATCTTGTTAAGCTCCTACTTCTAGGAGAGGCAGTATGGGAACTGGAGCCTGGATTTTCTGATGCTAAATCTCAAAACCTGTTGGGTATACCTTTGTCTTTGTTCTCATTCATTCCCTCATCTCCATCTTTTCCTTTCCTCTTCCCTTCACTTTCCACCCCTCCCTCTGCCCTGCTCCTTTTCCTTCTCTCTCTGTCATTTTCCATCCATTCGTCTGCTTTGTTTCACCACTTTCCCACCAATCCTCTGGCCTCAGTCACTGTATGCTGTGGCTATCCCAGTGACTCAATGGAATGGTAAAGATCTGTTTGCCAATTCACGTATAGATATTTGTGTGGCTCTGAGGAATAGGTCAAGAACTCAGATGTAAGCTCTTAGAGAAGGAAGTTTGTTTTGTTTGCTGCTAAATTCTCAGAACTTAGTGTAAAGGAGATGCTCAATAAATATTTATTGCCTAGATGAATGAATAGGTGATTGAATGATCTAATGAAAAACTGTAAGGTACATCTGGGCATTCATTAACTGTTTACTTACTTGCCTATTTTTGCCCATGAATTGTCCCTCTGCTGTTCTTTTGATAGCTGATTTTGGCAGTAGATATATCAATGGAATTTCTGGTTGTGTTATTTTATATCAATGTCACTAAATGTTAGAATCATGACTCCCCAAAAGTCAAAGCATTTTAGACTTTGTAGTCTTTAGTGTTTAGACTAAACATCCACAGAATCTCAGATTTCCTTGCATGTGTGTATTTTGCACTCTCTCCTTTCTCAATATATCACATATTAAATCATTATAATTATAAGTGGATAACTACAAAATATATATTGATATTATCCAGAACCTTTTTACTTTATATTCAGTAGTAGTTTGTGTCTCCACATTCTCAGAAGGGTTTTGTGTTTCTCTTCACAAGAAGTACAATCCTATGTCAGCTCTCTAAACTTACAGTAATGCATGCAGCATTGCCCTGTTCGTTTTTTATGATCTGTTGCATTCAGACTGTGCAGGGCAAATATTCCAGTTAACAATCAAGCCATTGTAATTCTCCAAATGACTTTCAACCATAAAGGCATCTTCTTTTCAAAGACCGAAAGGAAGAGGTAGAGGAAAAATAAGACCCTTTAAATTCTGGAGAAAGTTCTATAGAAAGTAATACATATTCAGATAGATAAGACATGGCTCATGTGAACCTGTAGTATTGTATCCATGTACTATGATAGCCTCACATATCTATTTTAATTTTTATGTGTAGTGGAATGAATGGCTGTTTTGCAATTTTTTTTCCCGTTTTAGACTCAGCTCTGTCAAGGATTACCTCCATTCCAAAAGAAAATAACTGATTTTGATTGGAAGTTTAAGTGGCTTCCTGGTTTACTAGTTGGAAACGGTAGTGTTCTAGGCATGTGTTATTTTCTTCAGTGATCATGAGGATACCGACCCTGGGATTCTTATGTACAGTATATGTTGAACATGTGTTTACTGTGAGGGAATGGTGCTTGAATACTGACAGGAGCAAAAACAATTTAAAGAGGGATTGTGCCTCCTCAGAGAAGTGGCAAGGCTGAATGGGAGAAACACACATCTGAGTAATAATTATTTACTGGCAATAGGAGATGTGTTGGAAATAATGTCAAATGAAGTATTCTACTTTTTATTTTCTTGCACAATTTTGCCAATAATAAATACACTGTCTACTCCCCAAAAGATGTGGGGACAGCTGAAAGTGAAAACCCATAAACCCATTTACAAACTTGTGTGCTCGTATTCAGGGCAGTTAATAAAGGTGCTTCAGGGAAGAATATGTTATCACAGTTGAAAGGCTTATGCCCCAGTGTACTTTCTAGGATTATCAATAAACTAATATTTGTAAAAATAGCTGGCACATTGTTGATGATGAAATTAGTTTCTGGCCTGATAAGAAGTATTGTTATCTACATCATGATATACGTTGCTTTAGGACATTGCTTACTTAAGCATCAGTTTTCTTAGACACCATAGCCTACCCATTTGTTCTTTGAGAAACCTGTTGAGCTGCTGTTAAGCAGTAGGATGGTAACTATGAGCATGTGATGAGATCTATAACTTCACTTTGGTTTCTGTGTGAATATTGCTTTGCATTATGGAAAGCTCAAGTGAACCCTGTGCAGATGAATTTCACATTAGTTGTATTAACACATAAAAGTTTAAAGTTAAATGTTTGCCAGTGTTTTAAGAGCTACAAGCAATACCTTTGAGATACCTATTAGTTTGTTTTATGTAGAATAAGATAATTTAAAAATAATTTGTGTAAGTCAGAGAAACACAAACATCATATGATATTACTTATATGTGGAATCTAAAAAAATGATACAAATGGACTTATTTACAAAACAGAAACAGACTCACAGACATAGAAAACAAACTTATGGTTACCAAAGGGGAAAGGGGGGAGGGACATATTAGGAGTTTTGGATTAGCAGATACACACTACTATATATAAAATAGCTAAACAACAAGGTCACAGGAAACTACATTCAATGTCTTATAATAACCTATAATGAAAAAGAATATATAGGTATGTATAACTGCATCGCTTCTCTGTACACCAGAAACTAACACAACATTGTAAATCAACTATACCTCAATTTTTAAAAAAAAGTTTTGTTTGTTTTTTTTTGCGGTTCGCGGGCCTCTCACTGTTGTGGCCTCTCCTGTTGCAGAGCACAGGCTCCGGACGCGCAGGCTCAGTGGCCATGGCTCATGGGCCTAGCCGCTCCGCGGCATGTGGGATCCTCCTGGACCGGGGCACGAACCCGTGTCCCCTGCATCGGCAGGCGGACTCTCAACCACTGCGCCACCAGGGAAGCCCCAAAAAAAGAGTATTTAATGCAGAATGAATAACATAATTCACACTAATGGCATATTAGAGGAATATATTACATTTTTACTCATTGATTTCATAGTCTTAGAAATGTGAATAAGAGGCATAATAATGGTGTAGAAACAAGAAATTAATTAGTACAAACAGAACTAATAGATTGTAAGCAGAGATCATAATTTACCTCTTTTTATGCTTGCAACCCCTCCTAACACAGTGCCTTGCATATGCATATTTCCTGGAAGAATCTATTGCTTTGAAAAGAGAGATTCAGTCTTCTGTAGTGCAGACTTTGTTAAATCTCGTATAATTGTCGTCTGTCTCATTTTCTTATGGTAATTTACTGATAAGACCTGCACCTACAGTGGATCCCTTGGACAGAGCTCCATTCCATATCCAGCACCTGGTGTGTGTGCCAGGCACAGTCAGTGGAAGGATGGAGTAGGACAGGCATCATTTTGAGATGCTTACAGTTCTATGGGTTTCAATGGTAGGACACTTCACTAAAGAGTAAATCTTCCTGAAACACAAACACGTTTCCATGAAGTATTTAAACACATGCTATTTTGTGGTGGGACTTAATATTTAAAATTAACTTGCAAAATGACACTAAAACTTTCCATTTGATTAAGAAAGATTGACAGTGATAAGTAAATAATGATTCTTTATCCCGTACAAGACTTTTCAAATTTTTATTTCAATTTTCACTATCCTCATCCACACTTCCTACCACTATTGAAGAAATAATTTGGTTAGATAAAATTCTATTTGATAATTCTAAATGTCTCAGCTAAGTCAATTTAATTGTAATGTATGAAGGAGATTAAATTGTATCTCCTCTGATTCCTAGGAAATCCACTCACTTCCTTTTTCTTGTAAAAGTCATCACTCTAAGTACTCTGATTTTTTGGACTCTACAATTCTAACAAAGATTTGGGACCACAGTTAATCATATTGTAACTTTCTTTGTACTTATTTTGCCAATTTTGACACACATATTATTAAGAATACATGAAGTTTGTGCTGTGAATTTACAATTCCAGGTGAGAAATTTGAAATTAAGGTAATGAAATGGGTCAAGTCAGAGACTTAACCTTATATGTTCAGAATGCCCAGGAGAATCATTTAAACAAAATCTAGTGCTAAAAGTTAAAAGAAGATACAAAGTACAGATCATGTGCTTGTCCTGCTTTTTCATTTATTTATGACTCGTCCTTCCCCTGGCATTCCTTGTAATTTTTCACTTCTCCTTCTCGCCAAAACAATCTGTATACAGCAGCATGCTGTGTATGCTCAGTACAAATAGATTTTTCTCTGGAATCTTACAGGTTATTTTATTTGGATTTGTTAAAGAAATAAAAATTAACTCAAAAAATTTCAAGCCCCAGTTTGCCTCCCCAACCCTGATATTTCAACTCCTTATCATTTTTCTGTGTTTTTGCAGTTTTCTTGCAGGTTTTCTTGTGAATTTCCTAGTCCTATTTGATGTATTTCTCTTGCCGCTTCTTTGTGAACAATTTGGGTTATAGATTTTGAGGAGGTAAATCATGAGTTTTTTTCAAATGTTTTATATTATAGTAGAACTAAGGGCTGACAGATGGCTTTTTGAAATAACGAGACAGTGATTTACATTTCCGGGAAGATGTTTAATGCAGCACCCTGAATTCAGCTTCAAAATAGAATATATCTGGTGATTATTTTTTATTTTTTGTTTAAAAATTATTTTAAAATGTAATTATTTAGATGGACAGGTTTTATTTATATGGACCTTATCATTCTGACCAGGGTATATTTTACATTTAATAATATTTTTTATCATTGATTTCTTTAATGAGGTAATATATAGATTTTAGAGTTAGGTTAGACTAACAGTTCTCCACCAACTTGTGACCTTGGTTGAATTAGTTTCCTAGGGCTGGTGTAATAAAATAACACAAACTGAGTAGCTTAAAATGACAGAAATTCATCCCCTCACAGATCTGGGGGCTAAAAGTACAAAATCAAAGTATCTGCAGGGCCATGCTCCCTCTGAAGAGTCTAAGAAAGAATCTTTCCTCACCTCTTCCTAGCTTCTGGTGGTTGCTGGTAATCTTTGGCATTCCTTACATTAACTCTAAAAGGCCACTGCTTAATATCCCCGTGGATGTTAATGTAGATTTTAAGATAAATAATATAGCACTCAGAAATCGCTTTTATCTTAGAAAAGTGTGATGTATTATAATACGATAATAAAACTGGAGCACCCATGTAGAACTTGAAAGTGGATCTTCACTGTTAAAGATCCATGTTAAAGGAAAGGAGTGTTACATATTAAAAGAACTTAAAGAATATAAATAACTGTTTGTCTCTCTACTCTGGAAAAAAAAAATGATGCCTCGATCGCTTCCACCTCATCCAAGGAATGCCAATGCTCTGCTTCTTTTGTACCCCATAGAGTGCTAGATACCTTCACGCTGAATATTTCCTTCTCCAGGACCTGCACCCACTCTCCATCTCCCTCCTTCTCTACTACCCTCCTCCTGGACAGACGACAGTTTCTCCTACATTAAAGATCAAATTAAGAAGGTCTAATTCAATCTCCCAGAGTGACTCAACACAGTCTCCCTTCCACAGTTGCTCGTTTGTTAATGTGTACAGTAGATGCTTCCTGAGAGAAGTATCCCTTTTCCTTTCTCCAGTCTGAATTTCAACCCAGACCCTTGACCTTGTGAGCACCCCTAAGCTCTCCAGGGCTGAAGTCACCCGTGTTTCTGGCTTTTCTACTCCTCTGCCTTCTTTTTTGCTTGACGTGGGTTCTAGCCAGGCCTTGGATCCCACTGCTGCTGACACAGGCTCTGCTTTCACCAGCCCGCTCTCACCTGCCATTGTCATAGCCTGCTGTGCACTGTGGATTCTACTGCCTTTTCTGGAAGGTGTTCTTTTTCTCCTTTTGCTTTCAAAGACCTTTTACCTTCAATTATTCTAATCCAGAGGAAAGAGCATCTCTGAATCTCCTCATTTAACTTTTCACTCTGAAATGGTCTCTAAGCCATAATCTTGTGAATCCAGTCAGGTGTTTCTCCTGGATCATTACATTATAGTAGAACTAAACAGTGACAGACAGATGACTTTTTGGAATAATGAGCTACTGAGTTGTATTTCAAGGAGAATGTTTAGTGCAGTGTCCTGAATTTAAATGTAAAGCAAAGTATGAAAATAGAGTTTTATTTAAAAGTTGGGAAAAAAACACAATCCGGATAATGGAATCTCCAAAGTTCAATTTGAATTGGGCTATTTGCATTGATTAAATCAGGTAATAACTACATTTTCCTTTCTGTTGGCCATGTTGAAACATACTCATAAAATGGCTGGGATGTTACTTATCCAACATGAAAAGGAAGTAAGCGTTGTATTTACATATCATCCCTGTTCCAACATGCAAAAGAACACACAAGGTGAGTGCTTTGAGATTTATGTCTTATTTACTTACTCCTAACCCTTTGGCTTTCAGATTTGCTTGAAACTATAGAAGAGATCCTTCCGAGCCTCCCAGCAGATATCAGTGTTTGGGCAATGAAAGAGTCTGTTCCACAAGGCATAATTTCACTCAAAGAAAAGCTGAGCACAGCATCTGACAGTCAGGTGCCACATAGCCACCATGTTGCCTCAAACCTCAAGACTCCTTATCTTTATATTTTCACTTCTGGAACAACAGGTAAGATACATCTGTTCTTGAAACTTAAGAAGAATGCAGCGTATTTGCAAAGCAGCAGTTTCAGGCAAATCTCTGCCATGTGTAGTTGTAGCTGAGCAAAGAACTCATGTGCCCTTGACACAGAAAGCCAAACTCTGACAGTGGGAGTCTGCAGCCCAGTAAGGATTTATTGCAGGGTGCCCAGCCTCAGATCCACTCCAGCTTGATCTTTGAGTCAGGGGTTTCTTAAAGGGGAAGAACAAAGAAGCTAGGGTTAATCATCAGCTTGTGACATTTCTGTGACAGTTTCCGGGGAGTCAGGCTGTCTCTGGTTTACAACTCTCTGACCAGGTGGTTCATGGTCTGAGGGTCTGTGAGCTCATCTCACCCTGGAGAAACAACCCGAGTTTACACGTTAATGATATGTATAATAGCTACTTTAGTTAATGATATGTATAATAGCTACTTTAGTACATTAACAATGTTATCCGCAAGAGCAATTTTAGTCATCTGACTCTGGTTGATTATTGTTCAGTTAGCCCAGAATTGAGGTCAGAGGGGACAAGAAAGGGAACAAAGCTTTGGATGTAGAGAGATTAATCATAAAGTTGGTAAGAGAACTTGGTTTTAGGGGGGCTCGGTTTCATAGTCACCAGACGTCTCAGAATGCATGCATCCAAGAAGGCCTGGGGTTCTTAGATCTTTGAACTCCCAAACTTGGATGAAAAAGGTAATTGTTTTAACTTTAACTTGACAAGTCACCATGTTCACTTGGCCATTGTCTCATGTGGAAAGATTTTCTTCAAGTTTGGTAATACAAATGGCACAGGAATGTGTGAAGACTTGACCCAACCCGGTTGCTCAGAGTGTGGAATTTGGCCAGCTTCTTTGGCAGGATCTTTGCTAGCTTCCCTTAGATGCCTAATGTATAAAATGAAAAGATTAGTTTAAGTAGTTTCTAATTATCCTGCTGGATTAAAAAAATCCATTAGTCTACTTTAAAGCAGTTTTCTTCATTCTTGTATAAAATGTTAAATCTTAAGCACAATCCAAGTGTAGCTGCAATTTAAGCACCTGTAGCTGGCTCTCCTCGTTTTGCATAAGTTGATTGGAACATGTGAGAAACAGGAAATCTTGAAGGCATTGCAGGTTTGAGGAAGGATACAGAATAGAATCAACTCACTAAACTTTCCCTGTTTTAGGTAAACAACAACACACACACACAAAGAATGTGAAACTACCTGAGAATTCAAAAGAAATGTTAAACTTAATTGATTCTTAAGAAAAATTGAATGATATCTTTGGTAGTCTAAGTAAGCTTTTGTAATTAATTTGAAGATGACTGGAAGTTTGAAATAGAGGCATATTAAAAATATTGGTACTAATTTCTTACGCACAGGTAGTATTGTAAGCAAAACTACTATTGCATTAGTAAAATTTTCTTACTTTTTTCTTTTCCTTTTTCCTATTTGGAAGCTAACAATGATCTCTATGCTGGAGAGTAGACTATGGTTTTCTTTTTGACTTTGTTTGCAACAGCTTTGATAAATGAACTAGGAAATGCTAATAGGTATCAGGTCGCCAGCATAAATTCAGACTGACTTTGGACTTTGAAAGAGACAATAAAATTTTGGAAATTATATGCTTTGAAAACTTCCAACGGAAGGTACTTGACAAATTTGTTTTTATTGTGTTTTCTTGTAAAAATAGAAAGTGACTCTGCTCTTCAAAACAATCTTTACCTCTCCCCGCTCCCTCCGACCCCCCTCCCCACCCCAAAAGAGAATAGTGTGGAGCAGACTATTAACATCTTTTGTTCTTGAAGATTAAAACCAGAGTGTTTGATACATTTGCACAACAGGCTGAAAGCAAAAGCGCTATTAATTTCTTCTGTTTGATATTTATTTGTATTAAAGTTATACAGCACAGAGATGAAAAATTCTAATAGTTTTAAAAATTTTAGAAAAAAGTACCCTGCTTACCCCTCTATTTCTCCATCCTGAAACCAATTACATTCAGTATTTTTTAGATCTTTCCTTCTGTAATCACCTCCATTTATCTAAATAGATTTATTAATAGTATTTTACTGGATACTTAATAGATACCTACTAAAAAGTACGTACTGCTTTTCCACAATGGAAGGTGAGGATTTTATCTTCTTTCTTTACCACTCTCTCCCTCCACTCATTTCTTTCTCTCTGGTGCAGATACTTTCTTTCCCCAATATCACCCTAATATTGTTTCATCATAAATTTTTGTTTGATTGGTATCAGTATCATAACTTAGTAAATACTATTTCTTGCTGAGCTCTATAGTATAACAAAATTATATTTATTTCCTTTCATGTAAAACTCTCCCCAGCCTTGGATTAATCATTTGGTTTTGTTTGTTTGCTTGCTTAGTTTTCTATACACCTATAAATGGTTCGTACCCATCCCTTTATCAAAAAGTAACTCACCTTTAGATGTTGAAAAGCTAGTCTGTATTCTGTCAAGGCCACGTTCTTGGCTGCACCCTTCCTAGAGCTTTCCTCCCTATGATTCCAGTCTTGACATGTTGCTGTCTTACTGTCCTGGGTTCATTCCTCACCATCACCCTGAGAATTCCCTTCAACTCTTTTCTTTTTTTCTGATCCCCTGATTCTTAGATTCTAAATTCATTTCCTTAGTTTGCTTTTCATTTTATCACTGCACTACTTTCATTAGCTGCTTGATAAAGAGTATTTAGCAGGTATGTTTTAAGTCCTTATATGCCTGAAAGTGTCTTTTTCTACCCTTACACTGCTTTGTATAGAATTCTAGATTAGAAATGATATTGATGCAGGGGCTTGAAGGCATTGCTTTTTTATCTTCTGTCTTCCAATACACATATTGAGAAGTCTTTTTCTTTCTGATTTCTAATACTTTACTTGCAACCTGGTATTGTTTTTCTTTCTTTCTTTTTGGGGATTTTTAGAATCTTTTATTAGCCTTCAGTAGTCTGATATCATGATTATTTGTACTGGAACCAGTCTTACTTATCCATTTTGCTGGTAAATTTGTAAGCCTTTTAAATCTAGAAACTCATGTCTTGCAAGTCTAGGTACTTGAAAATTTTTTTTTAAAGGTGTCTACATATTCTTCTTTTTCCTTCTTTATTTCCATTCTTTCTGCCCATTCCCTCCTTCTATTATATTTGTTTGCTTGTTCGTTCTTTTATCTTTGGAACTCTAACTTTTTAAAGATTGGCCTCCTTGCACTTAGTTATTAATTTTCTAATCTTTTATATCCTATTTTCCTTCTCTTACCTTTTGATTTACTTTTTTTTAAGTGCAAAACAATGAATTTTTATTTGTTCACAGTTAAACACAAGCAACTGCCTTGACATTTTAGAGCACTCTAGGAAGGACAGCAAACCCTTTTGATTCCAGTTCCCATTCACTAAGATTGTACCGTTTCCTCTTGCAGTTCACGTTTATGGCATCTGATGTGGATTGTTTGACATGCTTTTAAAACCAACATGGGAAGGTGTAAACCTTTTGACAAGAGATGACTTTCTATAATTTAGCTTTTAGCAGTCAGCCAAAAAAAAAAATCTGTTTTTCACTGATGGGACCCCTTGATTTACTTTTTGAGAGATTTATCTTTTAACCCTTGTGTTCTCTTACTATTTCTCATTTTGTAGCATGTTATTTTTGTATTATTGATACTTCATCGTCTCATATCTCTCAGAATATTAATATTTTTTGAAAATTTCTCCTCTCTACCCTGTCTCTATTTTCTCTGACATCCTTTTATCTTTTGTTTTATGTTGCTCTCTGTTCTTTACCCTAGAGGATTTTCTCAAGTATCTGGTGACCTTTGGCTGTGCATATTTAAAATGCAGCCACCAAAACACACACACACAAAAACAAACCAAATCCTAACTAGAAGCTCTGTGTGATTGAGTGGGATTGTGGGCTGGTTAGTTTCATTGCTCACATTTTGTTGGGAGATTCGTGACTGTCAGTTTTTACTTCTGGGCGCCTTAGATTCCTCAGATAAAAATCCTGAAGGGAAAACTAGTCAAGTGTGAAAAGGGAGCTGGAGAAGGATGCAGACTTTGTTTTATTCTCCCTACTTGTTCAACCTCTCTTCTTCCTGGTGTTTCCAGAGGCTCATCTTTTTCCAGAGAATACACATCAGATCTTATACCAGTGTGGAGGAAGCAATCTGGGGCTGTCATTTTATTTTATTTTATTTTTTGCATTTTAAAATATCAAAAGCATTTCTTGACATTCTTCCAAATTTGGATTGTGAATGATCTTACACAGGGAAATTTATACAGATAGCCTCTCCTGTTAGCTTAAAGTTCTGAGCAACATGGGGTCTTGTAGAGATCAGAGCAGAGCAACATACAGAATTAGGCATATAGTAGATGTCATGCTTTAGAAATACAAAGCTATCAAAGAATGTAACAAAATCACATTTTTTTACTGACTAGGGCCCTTGGACTCTTTAATCAATAGAAATTGATTAGGTTCTACTCAACAGAAATTGATAAGAGGTCAGATGAGGGATTCATGCTAGGCTTTACTGGGACTCATGCTGCACATGAGGAAGTGAAAACAAGTTAACAGGTGCCCTTACTCCCTGAGGAGGGACTGGTTCCTTAAATGGGGTGAGGGTGGGGGTGGATTGGTGGGTTGGGCTGGAGGGTGGCTTAGGTGTTCTGCCCACCCCCTTGGTGGTACTTCGTGCAGGGATCACATGCAGTACCCTGCTTTTGCTCCAGGCACCTCAGAAATGGCAGTTGATCTGTGGCCTTTTTGTATTTTATTGTTCATAATTGCCTCAACTGTGCATGCACTATAAGTTTTAGTCCCTTATAGTTTCTTTGTATTCTGTTGCTCAAGGTGAAGCAACTCCAATAAAGGATCCCAGGCGCCAGCTCCCAGCCTGTCTCACGTTGAGCCTTGTTAGAGGCTTCATTGACATTTTTTATTAAAAGCATCTCTCTTGTTCTCTGTCTCTAATATAAGCTGATGTTTTGCAACTCAAAACCCAGAGCTGAATTAAGTGATGATAATTGTAATGAACATGAGAATTAATATTAGTATGTCACCTATTATCATAAAAATCACTTGATTCTCACATAAAAATCTTATAATGTTGATAACGATGAAGGTGTTGGTGCAAGTTACGAAGTGATGTAAAGAAATGAGACTTGGAAAAGTTAGATGACGGCAGTAGAGTTTGCTCATAGGCCCTTTCAGGCAGGTTATAAGGGATCATTTTGGATTATATTGAATCTTGCCTAATCATTTTACTACTGTGAAGTCCTGTTTGCCCAAGCTCACCAAAATATTATATCCATGGACCCAGGAACAGACTTAGAATGTCTCTGAGAAAGGAAAGGATTGAGGTCAGTTTTTATACCATTCACATGTCTTTGACCTGGGAGATTCTGTGAGATCTTGATGAACAAGGGGTGATTCCCTTATCTATGACTCTGATGGAATTGCTTCTTAAACATAACTCCCACTTAGCTCCCTCTTTATAGTTCCATATTGATATTCCACCTGGGGGGGGGTACCTGGTCATCAAGTTTCTGAGCCTCGCTGGGGTTCTGTGGGAGCAAACCAACTTTCTTCAAGGCTTCAGCTTCGGTTTCATCTTCTTGGGTCTGCTGTGTCAGTCACCAGTTGTCCATCTGCCTTTC